>NC_051163.1:18394969-18462829 GCF_013339745.2 Dermacentor silvarum
TATCATACTGCATAGAAAGTTACACGATCTCGAAGTGGTAATTGATGCTTAATTACTTTCGGTACATACCACTATTGCTGTCTATGGTGGAGCGGATGTGCGTATGTGCTCTCTCAAACCTGCCACGGTTCACAACTTGCAGTTTATTAATTTCAGTACACTTTTCTTTTGCCAACAACCGCGCTCGTCGCTCACCGCACCGTCTCTTATCTCCACACGGCTCTGACCTTTATGAGCCGTGCATTCGCGGCTCAGTTCCTGTTGAAGCGATAGACCGCACGTACCTTCGCCGCTGCGGCGTATGCGCTTGCTGCCAGCGTTTTGACAGTCGTTGTCTGCAGTCATTCAGTGTGATCTCTTCATGTTTGTGTGTGCGCGCTCACACCACGCTTGTTCATTCAGTTAGTAATAGTCGGGTCACATTTTCCAACGCACGCTACACATGTAATGCTGCCCGGATCGGCAGTGCAGCGCTACAGGTGTGTCCCTTCGCACGCGCGCTGCCCACGGGAAGCGCTTCTCATCAACACCACCGTTTCACACGCGCCTTCTCGTGGTTATCGAGTCTCTCTTCATGTCGGTCTACTTACGCCGCAGCACACCTGCTTACTTAATCAGCTCATGTTTACTACAATTCATATTGTTACCAAAAGCCGCTCACCTTACTTCGTATGACATTGCTGTGTTGCTATCGCATTCATTGCTTCGCCGTTAGGGCGAAACTGTGACATTTTTTAGGGTGGTAAATAGCGCAAGCTTCTACTTGCCTTTACCGCCTTCGATGGGTTGGATTCGATCTTTAAAAATTTGTTGATTTCGACGGTCGACCCGTGCGGTGCGCACATGTGGTCGTATTGTGGAAGAGTGAGAGAGGCTCAATGCGGACATAGTTATGGCGTACGCGAAAAAGGAAAGGTTTAATTACTCTAGAATTACTGCAAGTCGGGGCAAGTTGAATGTATTGTAACTATAATGCAGGGGTAATGTAGCACTTTTTTTTGTATTTCGCGGGCTTTCTTTCAGACTTGCGAGAAACTTTTAAGTAGCACGTATTCAGCAAAATAAAGTTGGATCGGGAATTTTTCCAGCCGGGTCTACAATTTTTTTCATCCATACTTTTGCTCTGAATATAATATTTAATGAAGTTGAATGACCTAACTAATGTAATTAGGCGAAATACAAAAAAATAGCCTGGCTTGCTCCAAGCAATAGCCAACATTACATTGGTTCTTTCCAGTTACGCGGTACTTACACATTACTAAATTCGGACACAAATTACGTGAGACATCTAGTGTACTTGCATAAGCGCTTCCGCGAGAAATCGGTACGCTCTCTAAATGAGCACTTACGCATGCATGTTCCTGCGGCAGGGATGTATTGGGCAAATACATCTTGCATGCTTGCTTACGCAAATTAGGTGCTTGTGTACCAGCGGAAATAGCGGGAGACTGCAGTCGAAATTAGCGGCAACAATTCTTAAAGCGTCTGCGTGGTCACCGTTGCCGATTTCTCATTTATCTGAAAAATATATCTTAATGTGAGATCAATGTTCCATCACTTCACAAAGCATTTTGTGATAACATCACTCTTGCTGTTCCAAAGAGGGGTCAGTTGACGTTGCGCTTTGAAAGCGCTCATCACCCTTACGACGTGCGTAATCTGAACATCAGCGTCGACAAAGCGCCCTATTGCTGACACGCAAAAAGGTATGAGTGTAACCACGTATGATACTGGTTTCGTGAATGCTAAGTAGTACTTTCGAATCCCCGACTTGAAGGTCTTTTTCATTTTAATTTATCTTACATTTTTGCAAATTTTTAGTATCGCCTTAAAGGGGCGCTCTGTCGTCGTTATTGTTTCAAAATAGTAACGAACTCAGGACGTCAGTCTGCAGAAGTCAGATTACAGGAGGTCAAACGACAGGACAAAAATAGGACCAAAGGAAATTTTCTGTTGCTTTTCACTGGAAAAGCGAAGCGTTGAAATTTCACTGGAAAAGCGAAGCGTTGAAATCCTCATTCTCTTATTTCTAGGAAAAACTGACGAATGTTGATTTGAGCTTATGATGCAGCTGCTCGTATCTATTCATTACGCAAAGGTATATTTCCATTACGTTGTCTGCCAACTTTCATGCTGATATTCTTCTACCAGAGGCTTATTTTCTCAAGTGTCAGCGCGCAAATGTTGTGTAGTGGGGGCAAAATACATTATCATTTATATTTTACATGTATCTCCCTCTTTAGTTGTCATAGAAATCGATATGCTTTCTTGTTTTCTTCTTAGAAAACCATTTCACTGAAAGAACTAAAAAGATGCGTGTGACGATGCTTCGCAATTCCTGAGTCAGCAGTCTGTGTATAAATAGGCTGAAATTTTACCGCAATACTACGATCTACCTGAGAGAACTTGTGCAGCAGCCAGCATTACGATGTCGGCTGTGAAATTTGCATTCGTCCTAATGCTCGCGCTCACAGTCATGGTGATGTAAGTACTGTTGTCATTGCTTCCAGCTAGTAAGTGGTACATAATTTCTCCTCTCCGTACTGCCCATTTTCTGTGAAGCTTTTTCCTTGCGGCGTTATCATTTTGTCACAGCCGGTGCTACAAGCAGAATGGCAATATCGTTATGGTTTAGCGATGAAGACGACAACAATGAGCGCATTACTGAACGCTCGAGTTGGGCGGAAATCTATGTCTTTGTGCTGCGTAGCTTGACGAGTACCAACCAGCCACTGCCGATTAAATACTCCTCGTAACAGCTTTTGGTGGAAGACGTGGGGTACACCTCATTACAACCCGTCAGTGTTGCGGAGTTACCACTCCGGAATTGGAATGACTCCGGAATCATTCCACACTTTCGCGACCCCGGAATGGAATGGGAATGGAATTAAGCGCCTTTTGCCCGGAATGGAATGGGAATTGAATTACGTGTTTTTCCGAAAATGAAACGCTTTTTCTTCTACGAGCTGTTTTTTTTTTTTGTCAAAATATGCCGAAGAACCGACTAAGCCCCCGTTCAAACTCGAGCCTCGAATTTAACAATAAAGCAGTATTTTTAAAATGACTTGGCTGATTAGAAATACGGGAAGATGGGGCAAGTTGACGGGTGCCTTCTTCGCGGCGAGCAAAAGTACAATCAAGGCTGCCTAATGACGGGCGACAACGTTCCGCCGAGCCGCCAAACTTACGGCGGTGTTAAAGGCGGTGGCCCATGGGTCTTCGGCATGGTCTGCGCGACCAGAGGGGTGCTGCGACTTTTCATGGTCGACCGACGAAAGGCGGCAATGCTAGGCGCCATTATTGCAGCCAATGTTCAGCCGGGGTTCATTATTCACAGTGACGAATTGGCCGCATACAACTCTATCCCAAATTTAGTGGATGCTAACGTGACTATGCCTCAATCTGCATTGGGAGACAGTCAACCACAGCGTGAACTTTGTGTACCCCATCACGGGCGTTCACACGCAAAAAATAGAAAGTTATTGTTAAAAAGTGAAACGCCACCTCGACAGCGGTGGGTACAGGATAAGTGCACCGATGGTGGAGTCCCACCTGGGATTAATTCCCGAACTTTGCGGAGAAATGCATTGGCGTTCCAGTTAAGTTTTTATGAAAACGTCGCTTTTAGCATTGAAGCTCAAAATTAACTGGAACGCCAATGCATTTCTCCACAAAGTTCGGGAAATAATATCTCGAAACTGGTGTCATCCCGAGAATTCGTTCCAAGTGGATCCGCCTTGCAAACTCCACGGCTACAATTTGTAAATTGCAATATGGGCCATCAGGTTTTTAATTAAAAACTTAATTAGTGAATTTCTGTTAAATATTCGATTATGCATTTCAATTTTTTGTGCAAATAATGTCCGCCTCTTCGAGTGGAATAGCTCATTAACTAGAATTGGACTATCTGCCACAGGCAACCTTAAATAAATTTTGGAAGTGTTCGCTGAAAAACACTGTATACGGAGGGCCTGCGTGGCTGGGGATGATTTTCTCGGCCGTGGACGCCGGCGCCGGATTTTCTGCGACACGGGGCCTTTAACGCTGTCGCGTTAAATAGTAGCGACAGACGCTGAGCGCGCTGCACTGTTGGAAGAACCACGGCCGCTGGATAAAGCGGCCGTGGAAGAACAAAAGCGGTTGAAGGCGGCGGCACCAGATGCAGCGAAAGAAGCCATATCGTAGCCATCTCATGCGTACAACTTCTCTCGATTAGGTGACAGCCAGCAATTATTCATGAACTATTTTACGTGCTTCAGTTTCTTCGATCACGTCGTTAATACACTGTATGCCAGCACAATTAGGCATGCGGCGCTGTCAAAGTTGACGCTATGTTCTCCATTCTCTTACAGAAATATATCAAGCACCAATGCCAGTATCTGTTGGCAAAGAGTAAGCAGCAATTTATTTTCCATTGCAGTCGTTTAAACATATCGAATCTTTCATGTACGGTCACCGGAAATGCTCTATATGAGCTAGCTACCAGTGCTCGTGTTATTGTCTCAAAAGTCCTCCAAAGTTAGCGCCCTCCTTATAACATGATTAGGCTTCTTAATTTGCATTGCCTCCGGCAGAGCAGCACTTATAATAGGAAAGCTAAATCCAGACATCTGCTAGATCATCTTTCCGTGAACCCGCACACTATATCCGGAGTGTGTATGCGGCTCAGATACAGCCAATATACAAGGTGTTCTACGTAACTTGCGCCAAAATTTATCAGTATGCAAATGCCACCTAGCTGGACAGAACCAAGATAATGTCGTTTGCTGTCGCTTGGAACAAATCAGGCGACTTTTTTTGTATTTAACCTAACTACATAATTATTTATTATTAATTAATCAACAGTTCAAATATTCAATTCAGATAAAAATTATCAATTATATGATTGTAGACGATCCTGAATGATTCCCGATCCAGGTTCCTGTTGCTGAATACGTTCTGCATAAATGTTTTTTCCAAGCCTGAAAGAAATCCCGCAAAATACGAAAAAGTGTCCCGCGAATAGTCATGCGGTGGCGAGTAGAACGGCAGACACGTGATGAACTGTGACTTCCCTAGATCATTGCATGGCGGCGCACACGAGTCCATTTGTACCCCCGCAAGTTTAATTGCGAGTGATTACCTCAAGTTTCGTGGTCTCCCTGTAAGATACCAAATAACATCGACTAAATGTACCGTAAATGGCTGCCGGCCATACATGAATAGCAATACTGTGTAAAAGCGTCGTTGCGCTTTCGAAAACTTAGCTTGGCTTGGCTAAAAAAAAAACACCTTGACTGGTATATGATCAAAGCAATTATACAGCAATCCAAGAAAGCACGTGGATATTATTGGAGAAATATTTCAGCACTTCTGAAAACATGAACCGCATGAGCATTGGCTTGATCAACAAAATCTTACTTTCTTGCAGCTAGGGCTGCACTTGTCGTCTGCTTGCCAACAATGCCTGCGTAAAATCGCTATCGCGCTCATTTATCAATGTTTCCAGCTTGTTTCCAGCGTACGAATTCATCATCATGATCGCGACTGCAGATCGAAAACTTGTGATACAAATGTTCCAAGGCGTTTACCACGTTACCACTGTAAAATTGGTCAATCTGACCGGTAAGCTTTTTGTTTTATTACAAAACACCGGTACCATAAAAATTACTTATCCGTCTTTTTAGAAGAAAAAAAATCAATTCTAAGAGTTAAGACGGAATATAAACTTTGTTCTCTCTGCGATAACGAGTGAACGCGGAAAGAGACAATAAAATTGAAAAATGAATTATTTTAAGAAAATGTGTACGAGACGACAAATTATATTACGGAAGTCTGGATACCCTGTGATGCCCACTGTCTGGTATGTTGAAAAGAATAAAAATTGAAAACTGCAAGAGCATTCAATCATTGATTAAAACTAGCGTAACACTAGCGGTTTATCAACGCAAATATCGTAATTTCAAGTGACATTAAATAATGAACTGTTTCGTCACGCTATAGTGGAAGCCAAATAAAGATGTAATAAAACGATGCTACGGCGCACTTAAGAATTGACCTCAAAATATATACTTTTCTTCCCACCTTTCTAGAATAACTGCTCAAGCAGCCAGCAGGATTGCGGACCCGGATGCAAATGTAAATTTTACTCTCGCCCCCCGATATGGATCTGCACCTATCCAGATGCATAGCGACCTTGATAGAACGTACCCTGTGACACTTCTCTTTACGAAAACGAAGGCAATAAAAGTTGCTGCCACTCACGAGAACAGGTGATTTTTTTTCGACCACAGCGGCGCCCGGAAGGTTACGCATCCGCCTTGAATGTGAAGACGAGTGCCCCTTCACGTTCTTTAACTGTCAAGAACGCACTCGACTTTTTTTACAGCGAGCTGTTAAGGGCTAGTGCCCCCAGGATTGTGTCCACGTGTAGAAAAAAATTATCATCATCAGTATTTCGGCTCCATGTACGTGGTTGTTTGGCTCAATGTGCGTGGTGGTTTTCCGCCAGTTGTGCCTTAGCACAGGTGACAGAACGCATGACTAACATGACTGATAGGTCATGACGTCAATAACACCACGTGCTCGTCAGTTACGTCATGATTAGCAATAATAAAATCACGTGTGGCGCATACCCGCCTTGGATATGCGGGTATGAGCCAGGGATATCCGGGTGTGAGCCAGAAACAAGAAAGAAGGAAGGTAAGAAAGAAATCGCGTGTGGCTCATACGCGCGTTGGATATGTGGGTATGAGCCTCCGAGAGCAGGAGCGGGAGAGATTTCACAGGATCCTGACGCTGCCGTGCAGTGTGCCACGCTATGAACGCTGTGGCTCATACGTTAGTCTATAGTATGACGATGGGGCGGACTTGGTGCGCAAACGCACTGCTTGGCCATCGTGCCGCGCGAAAACAAGACGCCGGTGTCTTTGCTCTTTGACGAACATGCCGAAGACGCTCAATTTAATCGATAACGATAATATTGTTACGAAGAGTTGTGAAGAAATGGTTTTATTTGCAGGAGATGGACGATGATCGGAGCGTGATCGTAGTTCAGTCCGGCCTCTCAAGCTCTTCGTTCTCTTCGTCTTCTCTTCTCTCTTTTTGTACCTGTCTTTCGTATCCGTTACAATATGTAAATTCACTATAGCAATATGCACTACAGCAGAACCACCATAGTCGCTGGCTTCCATCTTCACAGTAGTGGAAGGGCTCTGGATTTTTTCTTTTAATGCTTGTGCATTAGGAGCGTCAAAGTGCATGTGTGTGAGGTGTCGAAAGCCGGTCACTTGGTTTATATATATATATATATATATATATATAATATATATATATATATATATATATATATATACAAGGTGTTTTAGCGAACACTTTCAAAATTTATGTAAGGTTGCCTGTGGCAGACACATCAATTCTAGTTAATGAGCTGGTCTATACGTGAAGAGGCGGACGTTACTTCACAAAATATTGAAATGCATAATCGACTAATTAACAAAATATTACTAATTAAGTTTTTAACTAATTACCTGATGGCCCATATTGCAATTTACAAATTGTAGCCGTGGAGTTCGCAGGGTGGATCCACTTAGAATTAATTCTCAGGATGACCCCAATTTCGAGATAATAATTCTGGAACTTTGCGGAGAAATGCATTGGCGTTCCAGTTAATTTTGTGCTTCAATGCATAAAGCGACGTTTTGTTAAGACCCTAACTCGGTCGGCAAAAGCTTTCGGTGTCTCTGTTGGCGGTGACCTTGCGGTGACCTTGCAGTGACCTTTGGGAAACTGCGCCGTGGCGAAAAATGGCCGACGCCGCAAAGGGTAAAAACACGTCTAAAAATGCTCGGATTGACGTCACATTTCTCAAGGAGGTTCCTGTAAACAAAGCAAATTTGTGACTTTGGAAAGAAATTGGTAAATTTCAGTATGGGTGAGAGTCGAACCCGGGCCTCCGCGGTGCAAGGATGGCCCACTTCCCTGAAGCCACGGCTGCTTACTGAATGTGTGCCTAGTGCGTGCCTGATTGTACACGTCACGTGGTCACACAGACGCGCTCGCGCATTCGTCGTCGTCTTCTTCCATAGCTGACAGGCTTTTGCCTTCACGTTTTACAATCGTGTAACGCTTGCTTACTTTTTTTTTTTGCTGGATTCACCGCCAATACCAAGGCGCGGATGCAAAAGGCGCCTTCACTCGCGCCACAGAGTGGCGGGGCCCGTTCGTCGACGAACGACAACTGTTATAGCACTTTGAGACTCACCTCACCTGCTGTCGCGCTAGAACTTGGGGGAGTCTGAATGTTTCAATATTTAGGAGCTGTGCTGGAGTGCTTGTGAAAGACAGCCCTCCTCTTCGCCCACCCACCTCTCGACCTGCGGCTACTGCGACAGAGGAGTATGGGTTGTAGTAGCCCTCCATGCCGGCGCTTGCGCAACCGGAGACAACACACATTACGAATCGGCTTATATGTGTAGCCACTTGTACTGCCGCGACAGATGTGCTGGTTAACGGCTCTGTTCTCTGCGGCATTACGCAATCAAACAACAAGTGCTACGTAAATATCCTCACCGCAACAAATATACCTTGTCAGGCGCATCATTCTTTTAGCAAAGTGAGTATAGCTTTCTAAAAGCGTTCGGCTATTCGCTCACATTGACAAAAATCATCGATGCTTTCCGCATAAATTTATTTTCCCGCTTCACGAGGCTGCCTTAGTCGCTTCAGTGACGCAATTATTAACGCGGAGTTTTCATTTCCATTAACTTGTGGGTCTTCAAAGGCAATTTACGCTGTGTCGCTGTCAACGTCGACAAAACTTTCTGCGAAGTCCCTTTCAGACTACTATGATGGTGGTGAATGTAATCAAACAAGCCACGAAGAATACACGATCGAGTGCCCGGGTCACAGCGCTTGCGATGTCGTCCACGGTGCCCGCAGTGCTTTCAGATGAGGCTTTCGGACCAGGGCATACCAAGGGCACACCAATCGCGATCAAACCAGCCACCTTGCCGACAACTGGCGGTACCGTCCGGACCTTCGGCAGGAACCTGACGAGGTTCATGTTGGCGACGGTGGCGACGATGGTCAGCGCGTTGATCAACACGTTGGTGCTCAGAACAATGGCTGCAAGAGAGTGAGATAAACGTTGAGGAGCTCAGTATCATCAACATCATCTTCATCAACATAATCATAACCATCATCCGAACGAAGCCATTTACCGAACGAAAAGTTATGCCTCTATCCTCAGAGCCGTCTCAACTATCCTTCGACCTGCACCAACCACACCGACCTCGCATAAAAGCAAATTTCATCTAATGTCCCCAAAGTGCAAAGCGGATTATGAGGGACGTCGTAGTGGAGGGCTGCGGATCAAATTTCACCACCGAGGGTTCTCTAACTTGCACCTAAAGCAGGGTACAAGAGCGCTTTTGTATTCTGCCCCATCGGAAGGTGGTCGCTGCGGTTGGGAATAGAACCCACGTCGTCGTGCTCAGCAGAACGACACCATTTATCTACTGAGCCGCTAGCGTCGGGCCACATTTTATATATCTAATCACTTCATCTTACTTTGTGCCAAAGGCCAACTGCGGGTACCTCTGGTACACGCAGTTGGTGCACTATTACTCTGGTGCTCTATTATTCTGACAGGCCACAGCATATGAATTCTAAACGCAGCGTTACCATAGCGGGTGCCATTTGCCGAACAAACGCTTGTTACAATTCCTCCTAGCCGCACTCTTCCCACATTGCCTTGATCCGCTGAACATGTGCCATAACGGTGAAATTTCGCCAAGGTTTGCAGGGTCAGCGGTGAAGCCTTTATGTACCGTTTCCTATCTCTTATAGGGCACGTTCGGCTAAGCCATTTGTGGCGTGATGAAGTTCATAAACCACGTGTCACACAAACCAGCCAAGTAGTGGCCTCAATGAGACTGTAAATAAATTTTGTGGTTGAGAATTTCGCGCGCGTCTATGTATTAATGTGAGTTTCAATGCCTTAGCATTATAGGCGGACGTCCCCCAATTTCGAGTGATCACGTTCCTCTGACGAAAAATATGGGCCGATCCCCAAGGCAGTGCAGTTTAACACAGCGTCTCAAAAAGTGCTGTCCCGAAGGACTACTGCGGGAAACTGGCAGGTGACGCCGGCGCCAGACGTTTCACCGAGCGACTTTTGGTATACGAAAGGCCTAATGGTTGAGCATTGGGATGCTGTGCTGCAACACAGAGGTTCGATCCCTCCATGTGTCATGCTTTTCTTTATAGCATTATAGGCGGACTTCACCCACTATGGAAGCACAGAAAACTTCAGGGGTGTTGA
This sequence comes from Dermacentor silvarum, assembly GCF_013339745.2. NCBI lineage: Eukaryota > Metazoa > Arthropoda > Arachnida > Ixodida > Ixodidae > Dermacentor > Dermacentor silvarum. The sequence goes on from NC_051163.1 coordinate 18,405,273, forward strand.
GTGTACGCTAGCATGTAACCGTATACACGCTCTCAGAAACTGTAACAAGTTTGTAAGAGATACGAGATATAGAAAAGTTCGCTTTGATAAACGAGATTGCGCAAGCTCGGCTGTGACGCATGCATTCGCAGCTGTCGAGACATCAAAATCTCCACAACGCTTAGAAAGTTACACGGTGCCATGTTCTGGCCTTCTTTTTTTTTTTTTCTTGTTATTCATTCACGCCCTTTCATTCATCCCTCATCATCTCACCTCAAGTGTCAAGCATGTCGTTAGGATAACCTCTCCAGATGCCTGTTAAACTGTCGCTTTCTCTCTGCATCAATAATTCATGGTCTCGAGGCAATTTTGCCAATTCTGACTTTTGAGGATACACAAGGAAGAAAACAATGGGCGTGGTCCTCACTGATCTTTGGCACTTGGTTGGACCCCGCTGCCGCGTCGTCGGCGCGGTACAGCAGCAGCAGCGACACCAGAAACGCGACTCCTGATACTGTGAACCGTCGGTCGGAGAGCGGCGGCAGCCACAGCGTCAGTAGGCTTAGCACCACGACGCCGACAGTGGGAATAAGAAGCGTGAAGTGCTGGACCAGGTTGCGCCTCTCCAGGACGAAGTGGTAGACCACGGACGAGTAGCGGCCGTACTCTTCATAATCCGTGATCTCGCTGAGTAGAGCAGAATAAAAAGTACGAGAATGTCACTAAATGCCTGTAGTTTTCTTATTTTAGACTCTCATTGCGGCTTTGAGCATGGACTGCAAGTGTCAGAACAGCAGTTAAGTATAGAGCAACAAGTGGCGATAGCACTCTCAGAACTGGTAAATGAAATCAGCGTGCCTAGTCTGATATATACGTCCGAATGTAATGCTTCTTCTTGCAGAATCGACATGAAAATGCACGCTCTTTTAAGCCAGAAATTACATTGTATATGCAAGTTCCGGTCATCTTTGGGAAACAGGCAGAAGATAGGCAAAAGTTGGAAAAAAAATAAGATTGCTTGCCTTCATTGCTTATACAACTACATTGAGCGAGAGTTTTGCATAACGAATGTGCCGCCCTAGACCACCCGCAAATTTCACCGTGCGAAAGTACTCAAGAGAAGGAGTATGTACAGTGAATTATCATTTCTTGGACAAGAAAATGCGATTGACAACGGGATCATGAAATAAAGAGCATTTTACAGGTGACTTGGTGAGAACGTCCCGTGTCAAGTCCGCTTACAATAAAAAAAAATAAAAAAAAAAACCTGGTCGCGCTGGTAGGACGACTAGGCGGGCAACTTAGCTCACGAGGTTCTGGTGACACGAGATCAATCTCAACCTCGATTTGACCTCCACTTTGCAAACCCAGGTGAGGTTGATGTGAGATTGACGACTGCGGGAAAGTGTTCCAGTTTTGGTCATAGCTTCTTGTGTAAGATTGAGGATGAGTAAGGTTGAATCCCTGAGTTTAAGTTTTGTTTATCAAAGCTCACGTGCCTGCTAATGTATCCATTTATCTTAAACGAATGAGTGGTTGGTATTTAGCTCACGTTCTCATGTTATCATGTAAATTTCACCTATTTAGTCCTATTTTACCTATTTTACACTGTACATTCCGGCACAGCTTTGTCGTAAGACACCTTGACATGGATGTTTCACCGCTGAACAACCCTAATGAACAAACTTTCTCATGAAGCGCTACGTTTAATTCCCTGCATTAGAGGTTTTATCCATCGTGTGTCAGAGGCATCGGAGCATGATTACGTGGGTTTAATTATGGGTAACACGAATAAATAAGTACATTTGACATTGAACACCAGATCTCGAATTCAAGATATTAGTTCGAGTTTGAGGACTCGACCTCAATCTTAGTTGGAGGAGGTTGTTGGTGACCACTGAAAACTGAGGTGAGGTTTCTTGAAAGCATCTCAACATCTTGTCCTGAGGTTAAGTTGAGTGAGGTCGTCAAGCCTGATAGGAGATTGAGATGCGCGGGATATTTGTGTCGTCGTTTGCTCATCTTTCTTGGTATGTATACCGAGGACGTGGCGTGGGCCTAAAGCATGTCCTGCTCAGATATTCTTCTATTGGCACCAAAACATTTAGGAACGGCGCATTTCTGTGTTTGAGTTTTGAGTGTAACTTTTTTATTTCATACGAAATATGCTTTATACAAGTTGTGATGTAAAGGCCTGAAAATAACTATTTTGTCAGCATGACCAGCCCGGCTTCCTGGACCACTCAGCAACAAGCAACAAAACAGCACAAATTTTGTTTGAAAGAAACGCTACTGAAACTATACAAACTAGACATTCAATTTAACTAAACTATGCACCGCCCATTGCATCGCAAGAAACTTGATAAACGAAGCAAGAAAAATTTTCAACATATTGAGTTAAACTTTACTACCTCGTAACGCATGAAGTTAAATCATCACACATCTTACAAGGTTCTTTCTTTGGAAGAAAGACGCAAGCAATTCACTGTGAGTTGGCGCTTATTAATCATACTGCATGGAAAGTTTACACGATCTCGAAGTGGTAATTGATGCTTACTTTCGGTACATACCACTATTTGCTGTCTATGGTGGAGCGGATGTGCGTATGTGCTCTCTCGAACCTGCCACCGTTCGCAACTTGCAGTTTATTAATTTCAGTACAGCATGCGCACACTAGTTAAATGAAAAAAGAAATGAAAACATGTCGAATTTCTGACCAAGTCAGGTATGGGACGCCCGCCCGAGAATACAACCCAATCAGTGCCTGCCGTTCGGCTGCACAGCGTTAGAAACGAGTACGCAGTCTAAAGTGCGACAAGTTGACCGAGAATTTCGCCGCTAAACTCACCACCTCACGTTCATCGAGAGTGCGCTGGGCAGTCAGCACCTGACTGCTCTTACAGCAGCAGTGTCCAGATCCTCGGAAAGCGCTCGGCGACACTGGATAGTTTTAGCCTTGCAGGCCTTGCCAACAGTGTTAGTAAATTTTATTGCGAAAGCGTCAAATGGCTCATTAAGCGACAAAGCCGGCGTCCGGCGTCTGTAGCAGCCTAAATTCTCATTGGCTGCGACACCACGTCATGAGCGCACCTCGACGGAGCAGAGCGGGTGAAACGCAACAACACCAGTGCGCCCGGCCTGCCTCATTACCCTAAATAGGCCGATGAGTCATGCCAATTTTAATAAAACTTAATCATCATTATATTAATAGTTATGACCATATTAATAATGACTTGCTCCTAAGTTTGGCTTTTTCGTGCTGTAATTGCTTCGACGAGACATGTACCTAGTTTGTTTGTTTTTGTTGTTGTTGTTGTTTTTTTTTTCAAACGATACATTTAAATTACCTCTTGCGGTGGTGACTCAACGCTCGAAATTGGAAAATTGAAAGCAATTTCCAGTTTTTTGAAATGGTATCAAATGCTAAGGTTGTGCTTTGTCTACAAAAGTGGCTTTGATGCAACCCTGGTGGCTCACTATAATGAGCTGTTTGGCATGTCTTTGGAAGCTGAGACAAACTACGCATTATCTCCCCTTGGGATAAAATGGTTGCGAGGCATTCAACGTAGTCGATGTCACTTGAGCAATTTTACTACGGCACTTCACTGGCTATATTTACGTCCATAAAATGTCCAGCAGCGCTTCGACTTCAGCATGCTGTTTGTTCAGCGTGACAAGGGAACAGCCTGAAACCTCGCGAAAATGTAGTGTTGTTGTTGTTGTTGTTGTTGTTGTTGTTGTTGTTGTTGTTGTTGTGTTGTTGTTGGTGGTGGTGGTGGTGGTGGTGGTGGTGGTGGTGGTGGTGGTGGTGGTGTTGTTGTTGTTGTTGTTGTTGTTGTTGTGCATACAAACCGTGCTGTTTGCGTCTTCCTTACTTCTCTTTTCGTCTTCGTCAAATTTCTCCACTATCCACTGTAACTAAACAAAAAATGTGGTTGATCCCTCTTATATAGGAATCGGTATAGAACACGAAAGTGAAACGTGTCTTCACAGAAGTAGTGTAATGTTTATTGCACATTGATATATAATGTCTATTGGTGTTTTGTGGCTAAAGCGCCCTTAGGCGTTGATGCACCCACGCTGACGCCTGGTGGCACGTCTCCTCCATCACGACTACCAACGTCGATGACCATGAGCAACCGTCGTGCATATGGAAGCTGCACTACGCTGCACACGCTAGCACAACGCGAAAGACGAAGCACGTAACTGACACACTAATACAACGCGCAAGACAAAGCACGTAACTGAATCGTCACCGAGTCAAATCGGCGCGTACAGCGCGTCGTAATTGCAGCCTCCGCGATCAACTTCAGAAACATTTTCAGAGCTAATTGCGGAGGCCACGCTCCGCTGTGCTGAGTACGGTGAACGCCACCTAGGTGGCGTTGGTAGTGCTTCTTGATGCCAGCGTCCCTTCGAATGCTGGCATCGAGGCGTCGTAGTGCTGAGACCACCGAAGCGTTCACTGTCGGTGCGCGTTAGTGTCATAATGCAGTACTTCTCTTTTCTGCTCGTAGGCGGCGGCACCGCCCCGAGCAAGAGCGCGGGTACACGGAGGAGTGTTAGATATATAAGGCGCGTCTGTGTAGCTCTCTGCAAATGCGTTTGTGGCGCAATGGGTTAAACGCTCGGCGATCTATCGTCGCGGACCGAGAGGTCGTGGGTTCGATTTCCAAATTTTGCATGTTTGTGGAACTTTTTCTTCTGGTTTCTTTCTTTGTATTATGTTCGTGTACATTGTAAGCTGACGTATTTCCGTGACGGAAATACGTCAGTGAAGTCTTGGTGGACCCCGGCATAAAACACTTTCGTGTTAAAAATTCACCAATAATGTCGCTACGACCCCCCCAAAAAAATGAATTTGTCGTTAAGGGGACCAAAAAGTACTCGCCGATTTGTAAAGACTGATTACAGTACGGAAAATATTTGCACATACGGTATTTATTTTTTTATTTTTATTTTTTACATCCGGTCAAACGGGATAGATAAAACGTGGAGGATTACCGTAGAACCACACTACTTATACGAAAACATGGCATAGCAAAAGCTCTCTATTCTGTGTCTACCATTTGTGCGCGGGATTTGTCGTGAATGTACAGCAAGATTCAGTGTTCACGGGAAGACCCACTTTAAAAGGATTGTGGGCCGCAGTTCTACGCACGTTTTGGACGTGACGGAGACGAGTTGAAACTCCGAGTCTGTTTTCCCCTCGGCACTGGTTCTTTCAATGGTGAGGTTGACGTCCTTCTCCGGGTTCAGTATGGAGCTGTACTCTACGACACATTCGTGGCGGTCCATCGGGAAGTGAGTCATATCCGCCTACGAACCAAGCACGTATACGACAAAAAATGTGCAAGGTCCAATGATGAAAAAGGGAAGTAACATCATCACACCGCTGTAGACATGAACGTTATCACGATCAGCAAGCAGATGTGTGATGAAAATTCCCGTAAAAATTATTGCCGATGATTATCAAAGTCAGCGATAGCTTTCCGAAACTCCGCTGCTTCACCATGGCATTGTACGTTTGAAAAGGAAACTACCATAGTAATGCAGCGAAATTCCAGAAAACTGTCGCTGACTTTGATAATCATAGGCAATAACTTCTACGGGAGTTTTATTCTAACAACTTTAAAAGTAACCTTACATCGCTTACTGCTGCCTTGTTTTCACGCATGTTTTACACGGAAATCGATTTTATTTGTTCATATTGCTCTGCGTTGTTCAATAAAAAACGTGGCATTGTTCGTTGCTTGGTTCTTCGGCACCTTTAGTTGGCGACCGACCGCTCTATCTGCACCACGCCTCCGCAGCACTTCGCTTATTCTATGGCGACGTGCACATACAGCGGTTATTTTTTTTTTAATTTTTCTATGCCGGTCGAACCAGTTGAATAAATATGCTAAGTGCGTTAATGAATGATGTGGAGCAGCAATTTCTACGGCCTTGCTGCAACATTTGAGTGACAACGAAGCAGCACCCCTTCTAAATCTTCTTTCAGATATCTTAAATTAACAACGCAGTTGTCTCGCTACCGCGAGTGACAGAACAGCAAAGTAACCCGCCGAGGTAATTTAGTGGCTACGGCGTTGCGCGGCTGAGCTCGAGGTCGGGGTTACGATCACGGCTGCGGCGACCGCGCTTCACTGGCGACGAAATGCAAAAACGTTCAACACACTTGGATTTAGTTGCACGTCGAAGAACTACAGGTGGTCAAAATTAATCCGGAGGTCCTACTTATTAGGACCTATCAGGTCCTATTTTATTTTTCAGTATATGTAAATGATTTGCACCTTCATATTGAGCCGAGATTGGCACTAAGACTTTTCGCAGGTGACTGCGTCGTATACACGACAATACGAACACAGGCCGATCAAGTAAAATTAAATTCCGCTTTGTCCAGTATCGCCAATTGGGGCCAGAAATGAGGCATGGATATAAACTTAAACAAGACTTTGGGGTAACAATAACAACGACGCGGAAATGAGACCCACATATTAAAGATACATGCCAGAAGGCGTTTAGACAGTTCGGCTTTCTGCGTAGAAATCTAGCAGCAGCACCACCCAGCGTTAAGTTATCAAGCTACAAATCTCTCGTGCGTCCCATCCTCGAATATAGCCACATAGTCTGGAAACCCCATCAACCTTATCTGACCAAACGTTTCGAGGCAACCCAAAACAAGGCGCTTCGCTTCGTATATTCCAATTACTCCCGGAGTGACAGCGTGAGTTCACTGCGCAACCGCGTCGCCGTACAAACCCTGGCAAGCCGTCGACGTATCGCCGCTATGAAATTCTTACATCTCCTTTATTACCACAACATAGCTATCAACAGGAGCGACTACCTCAGGCCACCTTACCAACACTCGAGCAGAACCAACCATGCTAACTGCATAAGGCATTTCTTATCGAGCTGTGATACTTTGAAATATTCTTTTTTTTTTTTTTCATCTGCCATAGAACTCTGGAATAAGCTACCACGTGAGTATATGAGTTTATTATGAACCGACGCATTAACCGCTAAACTTGAAGAATTGTTTTGTTAAACGCGACTGATAAAAGGTTGCCGCTCCCGAGCTGTGTTTTTTTTTTTTTTTCAGTGATCTAACCTTTTTATAAACGTCTTTCTTGAAATTGTTTGGTACCTGATGAACAGGTGTGTCCATGTATGTGAACACACATGTCTGTTCATTAGTATATGCATATATGCTTTATGCATATATGCTTTTCAAAATAAAAAGACACTCACTGTTTTTTGTTTTTTTCCCAAAAGCTGTTAGATTGACACTATTAACAATGTTAATGTATGGCAAGACTTCATTTTATGTTTTTATATGTTTTTACGATCTTTGTTTGTGTTATATGTATCCACTCCTGTATGAGCCTGTGTAAGGCTTGCAGTATGAAATAAAAATAAGAAAGTCCATCACTATACGGCGTGTCTCATTATCAGATCGTGGTTTAGGCATGTAAAGAGACAAAATTTGTTTTTCATTGTTGTTTTTTTACAGCATAATGCCTGCCTATCCTGTCTAGCAATTAACCCGAAGGAAAAAGTTAAAGCCTGCTCCGCAAACAGAACAACGGTCACCATAGCGGCAACTTCAAAAGATGCCTCTTACGCATTTGGTATATATGTATACGCGTGGTCAGGCTTAACTGCCGTCCAATTGGAGACGTTGGAAGCAGTGTGGATACGGCCACTCTAATTTACTTTTCCAAAAGAACGAAATTTGCATGAAAATAATTGATGTAAAAATTCAGACGGGCAGTTTAGCACGCACAACCACCAGCACATAAAGTTGCAAGAGAGAGAGACAGAGAGAGAAAAAAAAAGACAAGAAATAGAAGGCAAGACGGCGACATTGGCTGTTCGACATTATTTTAATCTTGAAACGGTTTCTTGAGCAACTAAAAACGCTGCAAATAAACAAAAAATGTGATTCGTCACCTTATTCTTGGTCTTCGTTTCTCTACACTCAGTTATATGTATATGTATCAATATCAATATCCGTTATATGATATAACAATATCAACAAACAAGGTGGGCACAACGTACCTTGCAAAACGTTTGCACCGACATCGCCGAGCACATTCGAACTTTGCCGACCTCGCTCGCCCACAGCATGTAGCTTGTGATGAGGCTCGAGTAGACATCGGACCTGGGTATAGGACGAAAAGCCATAGCTGTTAGTTGTACCTTTTCATTTGTGGCGCTTTGGTCGCTGGCCTGCGAGGGATCTGTGCGTGAGCAATGGTTTTCTCGAAAGGTTCAACAAACTGCATCGCACGTCCAATCCACGACTGCCGTCAGCCAAACAGCAACGAGGACCAGCTGCATTTTACAAACGAGGAGATCGCGCCGTTCTGCCCCGCTAGTGTGCCATATGTTTGTTTTTGTTTTTTGTTTTTTTTTTTTTTCACTTCAGACTTTTACTTTTACTTAAGACTTTACTTTTACTTAACTGGGCAAAATCGAAGTATTATACATCGCTCTGAAATATACCGCTAATTTGTGAGTAAGCCTTTCGCGCAACCTTTGTGCACAGAAATTGCAACAATTTCACTCGGGCTGTAAATTCACGTACCATAATTGCCCGCTTCAGATGCTCCAAAACATGCGGTTTTCAGAACTTCGATATTTGTTTTTAGTGCAGAGTTGCCAATTTGCAAACTTCGTGCTTCTTTTTTTTTTTTTTTTTTTTTTTTTTTTTGTATGCGAAGCATTTCTTGGCAAACATTTGCCACTTTGAGAGTATCTATCTAGCCGCCTACGTCTTGGTACTCTCATGGTCGTTTGGTTAACTTGGTATGTACCAAAATTGGCATAGTCTGACAGAGTGTATGACTAACATAAATCATAGGTACTTTACATGATTGTCATGACATGCGTGTCATGTAGGTCATGTAACAGCTGCCTACGTCTTGATGCTCTCATGGTCGTTTCGATAACTTGGTAGGCACCCTGCACACTGCTTCGCATAATTTACATCGATTCCCACATCGATTCCCACAGGGCCTGGGATCTGCCTGCTTTGCCGCGCGACTGGCCGCTTGAGGCACTTTGCGTGTATTCGCGGGCATCTTTCACCCTTTTACGTAGCACGTATTCAGCAGCAGAAAGCTGTTTCGGAAGTTTCTCATGTTCCTCTACAATTTTATCATTGACACTTTTCATCTAATTATAATAATTGAGAAGTTGATTAAGTAATTAATACTAATTATCTAATTAGGCGGAATGCAAAAAAAAAGAAATCGGAGCATCTCCAAGCAACGGCAAACAACATTACCTTGCTTCTGTCCAGCTACGTAGTATTTGCATATTTTTAAGGTTTGGCCCAAGTTAAGTGAAACACCCTGTATATGTATACTACACCTCGTGGTATTGTTTTCTTTCTTCGTCGACAAGTTCCGGCGTATTATTATTATTATTATTATTATTGTTGTTGTTGTTGTTGTTGTTGTTGTTGTTGTTGTTGTTGTTGTTGTTGTTGTTGTTGTTGTTGTTGTTGTTGTTGTTGTTGTTGTTGTTGTTGTTGTTGTTGTTGTTGTTGTTGTTGTTGTTGTTGTTGTTGTTGTTGTTGTTGTTGTTGTTGTTGTTGTTGTTGTTGTTGTTGTTGTTGTTGTTGTTGTTGTTTCGCGAAACGGATAGGTTTGTTCACAAGCACAAGCCGTACGACTTCAATTTCTGACACTGATGCGAAACATATCGCCAGGTTCAAACCGAGCATTGAGACAATGCATGCACTCTACGATTAGAAAACGCCGCAAGAATAACTTTACCAAGTCGAAATCATGTACAGTTCTGGCCTCCAAACGTCGTCCGTCTTTAAGCGGATTAACTTCTGTCCTCCGTACTCCGTTGCGTTCCACTTGAGTCGGTGATCCTTCCAAGCCTAAAGTATTGAAATAGAAGCATAGCCGATATGTAGATTACATGCTACGCTATTTCCAATAAGCGCGCAACATATTTCGTCAACAGGTTGACAAATTGAACCAGACGATGCCTCCCACAGAATCCTTACTGCCTCGTAGACATGCTTTTTGGCTTATAAAAATGCATCGTGAAAAATGTGCCGACCAGCTGCAAATTCTCTATCTGCAATTAGGCCTATCTGTAGATATTACCCTTTGTCTTCGCGTGACTTAAATATATGAATGCGCAAAGCGAGAAGTTCTCAGCCTGTCTATATACGGTCCTTACCCCTATATTCTCAAATGGCCTTCTGCTCTTAGCTCTTCCTCCACTTCACAGAGTAGAGCACAGCGCCGCACTTCGACTGAAAAAAAAAAAACTTGACACTTCTCAGAAATTGCCGTGCATGCAGTGCAATGAGCACTTCTGTCTAAGGGCGGCGCTGCTCTACTTTCTTGGTAATGCAGCGACGAATCTATAGGTCTCAAGTTTAGCACGGAGAAATCGGTAATTTGGATCTTTACTGAAGAGACTATTAATCACGTGGTATCAATTCAACAGGAAATCATATCCATTGCCAAGCAATATAAATACATGGGTGTATACTGTACATATACGAAGCAAAGACCTACTCAAGCATCCACCAAGATAATCTAAAAATGAAGGGAAGCGGAATGCTGCGATAATGAAACATAGAGCACTTTGGGGCTACAATAAATAGGAGGTATGTGGGAGGAATTTTGAGAAAGGGTATTGGTGCCAGCGCTAACGTTCGCGAATGTAATTCTGTGCTATTAAACGAAATCTTGTCGACGGTTGGTCGTAAACCAGAAGGCGGTGGGTCGACTGGCATTAGGGGCGCATGGTAAAACCACAAATGAGGCAGTACAGGGTGACATGGGTTGGGCTTCATTTGAAGTCGGAGAAGCGCAGAGCAAGATTAGTTTTGAAGAACGACTCAGGAACATCGATGAAAAAAAAAAATTAAGCCAGTTCCAAGCTTCTAAAGTCTGATGAAACAGCGGAGCTCTGCAAGCGATGGTGTATAGCGACTACGCTATGACACTCGCCTTCGGACCGTGAGTACCGCGTTGAAATCCCGCCCCTCTCTCTCTCTATTTCTTTCTTTTTCTCTCTGTGCGTCTCTCTTTCTCTCTACCTCTCTCTCTCGCTGTCATTTTCTCTTTCTCTCGCCCACAGCATGTCGTGTTGCAATTGTCGGTACAACGCAATCATATGGTTCCCATAAATTCATGTTCTGCAAGCGTGGGTGTATAAGCCTAGTGGTTATGACGCTCGCCTGTGGACCGTGGCTACCCGGGCTCAAATCCCGCCTCGGCAAAAGTTCATTTTGTTCTGTTTATTTCTTTATTTCTCTCGCTCTCCTTCGCTCGAAACTGCGAACACCATCGCTCCGTAGGAATCAACCTCGACCTTAACCAGATCTGCTGGTAAAAAATGAAACATGGCTGGCTAAAGTGCACAAATATTTGTACCTCAACAACGTGACCACGGAACGGAGGAAGAGTTCAAGAGTTCATGATAGTGGAGTGTTGGGCTAGGTGATACATGGTTATACTAGGAGAATGCCAGCAAACTTGAAAAAAAATCGTCGGCCCTTCCACTCAGTGAAGTTGGATGAAAAGCGAAGCTTGCCCCTTTGTATACCTAACCGTTCTCTTTGCCATCAACTTTATGTTTACTGGAATGTGCCCTTGTGGTTAACGACATGTGCATTGTGTGGATACTGGTGACATCAATGAAGACAAGTTGGCAGTGAGACACGTGTTTGTTGAACATCGGAAAGTTCACTGGTCAATTTTTTGCAAGTGGGCAGAGTAGCCTCGTGATTGCTGTGGTATACTGCAAGGGGTTCGCTAATCTCGTTGTCACACATGTCGATTGCAAAGGTCAAATCTATACACGTACGTCTTATAGTAGTGGGTACGTTCACCTGAGTGAAACACCGAAGTGAGAAGCATTCAAACATGAAAGTAATGAGCCAGTGTACTTCTGGTTTGGAAACGTCCACGGTAAGGTCTCCGACAGCTAGAAGGGGCGTTTCAGTGTTATCGAACGACACGTACCTCAAACTCTAAATTCACCAAGGTCTTGTCCATTAGTAGCGTAATGTTCATTCAATACTTCCAAGGCATTGTGTCGCTGTTTGCCGGATCGGATCACACTGATGAGGGACAGGTTGTTGTCGAACCACAAACGCTTGCGTTCGATGTCTCGAGTTTGCTCGGCGGCGTGGTTAGCAGCCTTCGCCCGCCATTTCCGCTGGCGATTTTTTCAAAATTTCAAAAGCGATTGAAAATGAAACGCAGACGGGATCTTGGGGTGCGAGACAAAATAAAAAATGAACCTGGTGATTATGCCGTATGTGCATAGTATCTCACACAGATTGAAAAAGGCTGCTGTAAAATATGACGTCAGGTTTCTTTGTTCTGCGCCCTGCAAGCTTGCAAAACTTTGCAGGAGTGTCTCGCAGCACGGTTCGCGAAGGAGTGCGTGCCATTCGAATTGTGCGTAGAATGTGGCGCCGCACAGCGGTACACGAGAGCAACGGCACGAGGAGGATTCACAGACCACAACGCTGTGCTGGTCCATGCCGTGCGTCTTTGTGTTCGTCTTTTGCGCGTGATGGCTAAAAAGCACAACAGTAATCGCGTATGCTGCGTGCTCCAGTGCACCACTCGAGCTGCGCGCAATACGATAAGCCTGCATTCGTTTCCGCGCGATCCGCAGCGAAAGAAGGAATGGTTGGTGAGGCTTCGTATTGGTAAGCCTGTGACGCCGCCGATGACAGTCTGCGGTGTACATTTGACCGCCAGTGATTTCTTCTGGAGCAATGCTGGTAAGTGGAAATCGCTTTTACTTGTCGCTTAAGTGAACGTAGTTTGGCCTAGCGGTCGGGCGGTCGCATTAACAGATCATTTACACTGCGTGAGGGTTGTTTGTTTTTTGTTGGGTGCACACCTGCTAGCGCGGCGACGCTACAACCTTCCCTTCTCTAGGCTTCCGACTTAAAAAGAAAATAAGTCTGCGAACCTCTGCAAGCAGAATAGACGCAAAGTTTCTTGTTTTTATGCGATTTGCACATTTGTCATATTATACAGAGATTGTATACCAAGTTCGATACACACCAGCGAGTTCCGCAAATATTTCAATCGGTTCCGGCATCGATTCGCACGAAGCTTTTTCGATCACGATCGAATATTCTTAATAGCGATTTATTCACTTCGGTAGCTTTCAGAACGTAGACAATACGGATCGAAAAATACGCCTTAATTTACTTCGATAAAAAGTGACATGCTGCGTCCATGTGGTACCAAGCGGTTTGTGGGCACTTTCAACGGATCCTTTGCGATAGACGAGATGGAATGGGACCCGCCGTGGTTGTTCAGTGGCTATGGTGTTGGGCTGCTGAGCACGAGGTCGCGGGATCGAATGCCGGCCACGGCGGCCGCATTTCGATGGGGGCGAAATGCGAAATCACCCGTGTACTTAGATTTAGGTGCTCGTTAAAGAACCCCAGGTGGTCCAAATTTCCTGAGCCCCCACTACGTCGTGCTTCATAATCAGATCGTGGTTTTGGCACGTAAAACCCGATAATTAATTAGATGTAATGGGCACGGTCCGCTCTTGATCAACTCTTGAGGCATCTAATTCTAGTGTGTGCCATTACTATGTGGCTCATAACATCACCTAATGAAAGCGGCCTTGCAAAATGAAGGGAAATCGTGTCGCACATTATTCAAGACGTGTTGCAACCACACTACAGCACGCAGCAAAATCCGTGTACTCCGGACATTGCCTGGATTCTCGATCCTCCACCGGACTGCCATCTTGGTTCGACGCACGCGACACCCTATAGTTCTCGGGCATCGCGCATAACAAACATTTCACGAAGTTTTGCATGTGCGACACGTGTGCTGCGTATAGTATTCCAGTGACATGTGACAAAGTATACATAGGGCAAACCGGTCGCTGTGTCAATGATCGGATGCGTGAACATGCTAATCTTGCAGGCACGGGCGGCCATCTTCCGCTACATTGTAAGCAGTGCGGATGCACTCTTATCTTCTTCAACGTGTCAGTCGTGGCTAAGGCCAAGACGCAGCAGGAAAGAGAGTTGATTGAAAACCTATCACATCTCTAAACTTGGCCCCGAAAAGTGTGTAAGCGCGCCATCGGGGTTCCTAACCAAGCAAGATCTTCAATATCTTGGACGGTATTGCCGTGTATAGATAAGGTGATGACTGTGAATATGATATGTAGTGCCTTGCGCATGTTCCGTGCGGACTTGGAGGAAGTTGTTTTAAGAATAAATATCAGTTGTTAGTCCAGCCACCTTCCTATCACTTTGTCTATCTCTGTCTCTCGATTTTTTTTTTTTTTCAATTTTGCGGGCATCCTCCTAGTATAAGAGATCAAGAAATTGGGCAATTACCAAGTACATGGTAACTGAAAGTGCAAATAGACAAGGAGGAGTCATTACAAAGAAAGTGAGAAATACAGAGACGGTAAATGGGATGCCGGCGATGGAAACAAAAATAACCACGGAGATTTACAAGAACGGCAAGAAATCAGGAGGGAAAATCTGTATGCTAAGGCAAAGAGGAGTGCCTTGGTATTTGAGACCCGAGCTGGCTGCCTGAGGGCGAAAACATATGCCAGAGAAAATATGCGCCACAGGACATGTGCGTGCAGCAAAAACAAAAAAAAAAAGAAAGAAAAAAGTCCAGAAACGAGTCGGCACATCGTAATGGAATGCCATGATATTGCCCCAGCGAAATCCGTAGGGAGTGTCCACCTTCCAGAATCGTTGGGATTCAAGGAAGATGGAAGGATTAACTGGTCAGCAGTCGAGATAAGTAAGACACGGTTGGAGTTTGGTGGGGAGAAATAAAAAGATCACCAGCCCTTCCCCTGTCGAGAAAAGGGGGGGGGTAAGCGAAGCTTGTCCTGCGTGTACCTGACCCACTACTTTTCCTTCCCTTTCGTACTACTCGTCCTTCCCTTTCCTTCTACTTTTCCTTCCCTTTCGTGCAACTTTTCCTTCCTTTGCGTTGTACGATTCTCTGCTCGTCGCTGTTGTCACTTGCGTTCGATGTCTCGAGTTTGCTCGATCGGCGGCGTAGTTAGCAGTATTCGCCCGCCATTGCTGCTTGCGATTCTTCGAAATTAAATTGCTTCAAAATTAAATCTGTCCGTCACGTAAGGCAATGAATGGTTCATACCCCCTTGAGCAATGGCTCATACCCCCGGAAACGCTGCCTTCTCATTACGACGACAGAAGAGAAGTGAACGCTGGAGTGATGAGCGGCTACGGCGCCAGCTGGGACAGAAGACGACGAACGTGGGAGCTGTGGCACGAGCGCAACCCGAGCTCGAGCTCAACCCGAGGGGCGCCAATGAGTCAGCTGCGGAAGAAGGCGACGATGCTTGAGCCAATGCTGGTGATATCGCGTACGCGTACACCGACCCCGACACAAGTGAGGCTATAAAGCTTAGCTTAAAACAGGGAACATATTGATAGAGAGGGAGTAATTGCAAGTGTAAGTAATGGTACAGTGTAGTGATAGAGGTTTCCAATACGAAAGTTAAGATGGAGATCAAATGGGCCAAAGGATAAATAGCGATAGATGTAGTAAAACCTGATTAAAATAAGCATGCTTGGGGACTGTTTGTCCCCGCCCCATTTCAAAGGGGATGCCAATAAACATAATTATTGAGTCAAGATGGAGTGTTGAGTGGAGATCATTCTAGAATACGGGCGTTAGACTGCACGAAGGCGCTTTTCAGAATAAATAAACTTGTATCTAATTTCTCTGAAACAGCCATAATGTGTGAATAATTTCATTCTAGTTTGAAACAACATTATTTTTCGAAAGACTATGTAGTCACGGAGCCACTCACCATGCATAAACCGATGTCTGCGTTGAACAGCTCTCTGTCGGGATACTGCCATTCGATGAGTCGACGGCAAGAAATAAAGTAAGACAAAGTCAAAATAAGTCATGTCTGCGATAAGCTGCGTCCCCACTTTTCAAGAGCTCTAAATATTTCACAGAACCACTGGAAAGTACGCCTCAGACTCCATCGAATATATATCAACGGCTGTAGGCATATTCTCACATTAGATTTACTAATGAATTATAAATTATTTACCAATCATTTTCAGTTAGTGCTGTTATTGTTTGTCACTGTGCTTGTAACTCTGAGAGAGCTGCCTCACAATGACGTGTGTCAAACCTGCATCTTTTATTTTGACTGTACGAGTGTGTCTCAGGGGTCCGGGACCTTGTGAGGCAGAACTGTATGCATTTAAGCCCCAGGACATTTTTGTAAATGTCTGAGTAAACTACTATTATATTCTATAAGCGACGATGGAACGAAGCTCGCATTCTTTGAACAGCAGCCGTTCCGACAACCTATATGTTTCTTCATTCCTTATATTCTTTCTCCTTGAGCAGAATTCGCTTTTGGGCCACCATAGGGATGTTTGCTCTTTCCGCTGGAAGAGCTGACTCAAATCACTGTAACTAGTGCTTAACAGTGTCACAAGGGACGTGTCTGGAGCCAGTATTTCGAGAATGAGACACTGACGGCAACAACTGACGAAGTACAACAGCAATATTGTAAAAACAAGAGGTCGCTCATGGAGCTTTCTCTCTCTCTTTCTCCAGAAAGCATCCAGTGAGGGCCGGAAATAAAGAACTTTATCATTATGGCTCTGACTCCTGGAAGTTATTTCCCTCATGAAAGCAAGCTTTCTTTTTGAAACATTGGCCATGGTGGTGGTGGTGGTGGCGATGACGTTGAAGCAGGTTGGGTAAGCCTGGCATACATAGCCGGCAATTGTTCCGCATGATCCTCCGATATGAGTTGAGATCAGGGGTGTGTCACCAGGTGTAGATGAGCCTCGTGTCTCGCAGGAAAGCTATCAGCAGTCGTTGCGCTCTCTTCCTCTTTGTTCGTTCTTCCCCTTCATCTTTGTTTATTTAGACGGTGTTGCCAGCACAAGTAACGGATTCTGAATTTGCAAATTACTGGTCGAGTTACCGTCAGTTATTATTGCGCACTTGAGTAGCGGTGCCAACATCCTACATGCAATTAAAGTGGGTGATTACGACGTTTGCCGCGTTCATTCTTTTTGCAAAGCTTAGTTTGCAGTGTCGGCCTCTCAGATTGCGTCATGTCACGTGACGGGTAATCATTGTAGTTATGTAGGAGGCGCTCCGTCAGACCATTAGACCACCTCCGTCAGACCCCACGACACGAGCATCTGCATCAAGGAGGAAAACTGAATTACCGTATAAAGCCTCTTTTACTTGTCGGCCCCTTTTGATATCATTTGAAGTTTTAATCCCTGAGGGTTCGAAAATTTTTCGGCAAGGAATATAATGATTCACCAGGTCATAAAAACCGTTAAATTTATTATCTACGAAAAAGCACGATGCGTTCGCGACGCAAAATATTCGAGCCAACAAATAGGGAGTTTAAGCTTGTCCGTAAAGAAATTAAGTTTTACGTATAATTCTGGATTGTTGGAACGTTGCTGGCAGTAACAACGCTGGTAGCGGCATGTTATGACGCAATGTCCAACCGAAACACGTTAGACACGTTTTCTTGCTAGATATACGTTTCTGTCGAATAAATTTCGTTGAGGGTTGTATGTTAACGTTTACGTAGCTATCGACACTTTACACCAACAGCTAAGTAGAATGTGGTTGCTTAGTGCAATAATAACTATGTAGCCTCTCCGGTTTAACTCTTCAGTATTCCGCAAACGGCAATACGTTTAAGGATTAGCTAAAGGTCCCTAATTACAATATTTTTTCATATATCTTGCCAGCTAGGATAGTACGCCTATCGTATGCTTGGCGGTCCTTTCGAACGCCAGGGGCACTTCAACGTGGGTTCTAGACGCGCAAAAAAAAGTGTTCTCAGACGCGTATTCTATGAAACTACTGACGGTACGCGTGAGAACACGAATGAGGAAGGAACACGTAAAGTATGCCATAATTAAATGTTTACAGGACATGGAATTTGCGAAAAAGCTGAATTCACATCTAGCCTGGCCACACAGCCTCGATATCAACGTTTCAGTCTGGTATCGATTTTGCGTCCTGAGCAGTGATTCATTAAATTTAGAAGCGCCATGCCTTCACAGCAGCAGAAAATGGCCGTGGAGTCCCTGTCCCGTAAATTTTTGTCGATGACCGTACAACGACAACTGATCCAGTAATAAACAACAATGCACAGTTTTATAGCGCACGCTGTGGCTTGCGCGTTGCTGCAACGTTTTAGTCACTCACCAGGTAAGGACCGTCGATAATGTCGACGCTTATGAGCACCTGAGTCGTGTCGTTGGCGTGGGCGGCAGGTCGAGTGCCAGGGTCGTAACCCTTTCCCAGCAGGTCGTTTCGTAGGCGCCAGAATTCGTTGTTGCTCCGACCGTCGCTGCATGCAACTCTGTTTGCTGCACGTTGCCGTTTCGATGAGACATCAATGATGTTCGGTGTGTGTACAAAGCGGCAAACAGGGCAAAAAAGTGATCGTTATATCGCCATCATAATCCCATTCCAAAGGGGCGCTTAAGTGAAACGCTAAATCAGTCCAGACGGTTAAAGTGTTGTTTTAAAACTTCATTCTGACTCATGGTACATGCTGAAAGGCAGGCGTCCTAACACGGACACAAGTAAGCTGCAGAAGCCACCAAAAATATCAATAGCTGGGTATATACAATTGTTCCTTGTTCACGATTTGTTGGAACTACTGTAATCATTACTTTATTATGTTTAGTTTGCAAAGGAGGTCCCATTGCAGTCATTGACGTCGGGATCTCCTTTTGTACATTACCATCCTGTAATCTTTCTGATCATCACAATAAAGCCGATTCTGATATTCTGATATATGACCGATAACGGGCGAAAATGGAAAGAAGTTCACGCTTTGTGGATGTCAGCCATTACGCTGACTTTTACTATATATTTTTTTTTATTCCTAATCTTCTTTTACCTAGAGACTTCGAACTTCGACGGTCACAGGGTCGTTCGCTTTTTTCCACTGGAGGAGCTGGCTCAGACCACTGTAACTATGATGCTTAAATGTGGTC
The DNA here is from genome assembly GCF_013339745.2 of Dermacentor silvarum. Lineage (NCBI taxonomy): Eukaryota > Metazoa > Arthropoda > Arachnida > Ixodida > Ixodidae > Dermacentor > Dermacentor silvarum. The sequence continues at coordinate 18,424,297 of NC_051163.1, forward strand.
AGGCGAGGTGTGGCTCTACAGCCAACGTTTCGACAATGAGCCTCGTCTTCGTCAGGGCAACAACTAACGAAGAAAGTAAAACAGCATTAAAGCAGGAGGAAAAAAAAAGATCGCTCATAGAGCTTACTCAACGCACCCAATGAGGCGTGCAGTATAGAACAAAATTGGAGGACGCTTAAAGGGCAACTCCGGCGATTTTTTGACCATGTCGAGCTAATAAAATATTTAGGTACCCGAGACCCTCCTGCGACGCACCTGATAGGAGAATTGTTCCGCAAAGTCGAAAATAATTTTAAATAAGCAAAAAAGCGCAAAAACGAAACCGAAACCGGAGCAAGCAGCCGAGCGAACCTCTGCGTGTGACGTCACGAATGTATCCTCGGCGGGGAAAGCGCGCAACGCATGCCGGTCTCGCCCGCGGGGTGAACGAAACCGGCGAAGAGCAGACGCTCAGCTTATTCGTGACCGCGCCGGACCTTCGAACGGGTGACATTGTATGTAAGCTGCACCACCTATTCGGATCTGTCAAACAGTGACAGTTATGATTTAGAAGAATTCAATAGCCACGAATCGCCGTCCTCCACCACTAGAGCCAGCACCCATGCGCAACATATCGCGCTGCGACATGAAGACCAAGGGTAGCCCTAACCACTGATATACGTGCTGTTTGCTATTTTAGGTGTTTTACCCCTCTCAGGGAACCGCTTCGCATGCTCACTATAAGATGTGGAGCACGACTTTCCGTATTTGTATCCCACAAGAACGCCGCTGACAGTCCAAAGCACCGACCGGTGCATTTGTTTACATCGGCAGGTACAGCGACCACTCGTACGTCGTTCGCTTGAGATAGCCGCTCATCGGTGACATCAATTAATGTCACAACATATCAAAACACGTAGATTTTGTGCATGTAAGCACCGTTACATCACTCTGGGTCGCGCTGATACGTGCTACCACACACCTTCGGAAACAGCGAGCGGGAGACCGTAGTAGGGAAGCGTTGTGCAGCCTGCTTATCATTCTTCGTATTCTCTTCATGCACACAATTAGTGCTCCGTAAAGTAGACATAGATTGGGACATTGCGCGTTTGAACGCTCATTTAGAGAATGTATAGTTTTCTCGCGGAAACGCAGATGCCATGAAGTATGACATCGTTGGCAGCTGAACGAGGCGGTAATTGTTTACACATGCTCTATCGAAGGGGCCTCCGCTTGCTGCCCATTTGGGATACGAGACAAACAGTGCACCTCGTAAGCTAAATAATGAGTCAGCATAACAATAGGTAATAATACACCCATGGATCTGCGTAGTCACATTTCATTTAGGGAAGCGCCGGCGAGTGCGACCGGCCGCATTCGAGAACGGCAACGTATACGGATGTTGATTGCGCGTCGTGTTGTCGCTTCTAGCTTTTTGCGTGTGCACTGTCCGAAATGAGGAATGGTTTATTTCAAATCCGTATGGTCAAAACTGAACTACAGAAGCAGCTTTCCTCGTCCTAATAGCTTAATTAGCTTCATATCAGTGGGTCTGGTCCGCCAGCAACAGACGCACGAACTCGGCCACTGTGATAGGCTTAACCTCGGCTGAACGCGATCGGGATCGGCTCAAACTGTGTTTGCGGATGGCGAGGGCTGAAGTTCGTGCAGCCAACAACGCAACAGCGCTTGCCACCCCGCATCACTTGCCCATGCACAGGAAATGCAACTTCTCACGACAGCAACATCACACGCCAAGCGCTAGCTCACGATCGTCGACTCCTGCACGCTCTCGTCGCTGTCGTCTGCATGATCCCGGCATGCTCTGCGCGTGGACCATTCCTGACGTCATACACAATGTGGCCTATAACTGAGGAGGGGGTAAGGTAGGGTGCTCGAGGCAATAGATTAAATTCATTTGTAAAAAATGTGTGCAACTCTCAAGCCTGCTTTTTTTAGGACATGACGGAGGTATTCCGAGGAACAGACCCAGCGAATTTCATCGACATCGAATGTCATCGAATGGCAGAACGCGACAGCGTTATCGGGACCCGTTCGCATCGCATCGTTCGCATACGGCAAGTAGGCTTCATTCACTGCAACACTGAACGCGAGAAAGCCAGCTTACGAAGGCCAAGCTTACACCGATCCCCTTAAAGTCGGCTTCGCTCTTAAACAGAAATGCATTGCTGGAAAGACATTTTTTCCAGGGGCAATATAAGTGGTCTTATATTAAAATTTGAAGGTCCTAGCACTTTTTTTCTTATTTTATTAATTGTTTGCTATTGCCCCGACGCGCGCGCGTGTCCAAAACAAATTAGCAGGCGAAGTCCCAATTTGACCTGCTTAGGGAGCCTACATGCAAGCGCTGTTTAGGCTCCCTAGACCTGCTAGGATGCGAGCGACATCTGGATATCATTTTCGCAAGTACCCGAACACGTGGCTGTAGGTCTGGTAGAAATGCTGGAAAAGGTGTTTGTGTTTGAGTTTCCTCGTAGCAGAATTAGGTTTTCTCGTACATTCAAATTACAATCGGACGCTGATTGGTAAACAGTCCGACGGCGAATCCGACGCCGAATGGTAAAGTCGTACTTTACCATTTTTCTCACGGATTTCACTGTGAGAAATTCAATTTTTGTTCACCAAAACCTTGCACCACGTGGAGGGCCTGCGCAGTGGGGGTAGACGTTGGGCATGATTTTCTTCGCCACCCGCCGACATCGCACGCCGACGCCGGTTGCCGACGCCGGATTTGCTGCGACACGGGCCCCTTAACGCTATCGCGTTATAATGGACAACGCAAATCGCCTGCCTGCCTATCTTTACCTTGCATCCCTACCAACTTGCTCTATATTCAGCCGTTCTTATTTTCATTCTCATTTATTAGGCGAGAATATGTTGATTACTAGTGAGGAAAATAAGGGTCAAACTTGACGTTTTTCGCACATTTTTGCGAGGAAACATCAGAGCGCGATCGTCCGTGTGACGTCACGAATTCCGAAAGCAATCTATCGCACTTTGAAGATTTCAGAAACCATAAACATTCTCGGAACTTCTCGAAACCATCATACTTGCAGCTCTAAGTACCAGAGTTCTATTCCAGTATTTTTTTTTTTTTCAGGAAGCTTTATACGCTTGCTACAGTTCATTCTCGAACATCGAGCTTATATGGTGGAATGGTGCATCAATAATGCTGCCGGTTGTCACACGCCTTACCGCTCTGCCAAAGGACGCAAAGTGCCAAGAGTGACGATCCAGTCCGTCGTCCTAAGGGGGCCATCGTGCGCGCTTGCATCGTCTCAGCGTTGACAGCCCGCTGGGGAGGTGTGTTTGGAAGAAGGCCACGACTGCCCGAGCGAGGACTCCGTTTACAAGGTCCCCGTATCGGTTCCGCCGAGTCACACACGCGACAGTGCTGCCAAGCAGCGGAACAACGGCAAAGTGAGATTGGGTTTTGTCGAGGTTATACTGCACAAATATATTTTTAATCTGCCACTGCACAAAAGTACTTAAACTTCAGTTGAACGAAATTCAGGGGTTGCCGGGAAACTGTGCGCTCAAATTGAAGCAAGCAGTATAGTCCTGCGCTTGTCTTTTTCTTTGCGCTATACAGCACGCATGATGAAATACAACTAGTCCACTGCTGCACCTTCCAAAACGTACTCCACGAAGTAAAATCTAAATGTTTGAGCTTTTTCTAGAAGCGCGCACGATATTGTGGGAAACGGGGGTCGTACTTCTCTAAACTAAGGGTGTTTCAGCAACGACTGTATCCACTGATTAAAAAGTCGCAGTTTCTCCCGAAAGGCGAAGTATCGATTGCGATAGCAAATTACTGGACAGCTATACGAAGTAACGGTAGTAGTTTTATCGGCCGCATAAACTTGTAAACATAGGCATATACGAACTAAATTAACAAGTATGGTGCCACGCGCGCACAAGCGAACATGAACGCATCTCACTTGATGACCACGGAAACTCGCTGTCAAACACGCTGGAGTGAGGAAGTGCGGCGTCAGCAGCAAGCGAATTGACCTTCGTGCTGCGTCTCGCATCCACGCGAACTAAGCCGCGAAAACGCAGTACAGGGCGGACTCTGTCCCCACCACAGATGGCATTCAAGATACAAAGGTCTGGGCGGGCGCGCGCGGCGTAGAACCCTACCCTCCTCCTCCCTACCCTCCCCCCGGAGCGTTGCGCGCGACTGGAAGACGGCGCGCTTCCTTCCTGCTTACCTCCCTTGCGTGCGCGACATAGAGCCGCGATCGCCGGCTCACTCTCGCACCCTTTCATTCGCACATACAGCATACGACGCGCGGCGGCGATTTTATCGCCTTTGGACTTTATACGGAACCTCACGGTTAGAGTGACGGCAGAAATGCGCCTGAATTGTCCATATATTTCCTATCGCAATAAGATTCTGCAGACACACTTAAGACTGTCTACATGTGGGAATGCGAAAGCATTAGACCGTTTGTAGACCTCGGAACGTCATGAACGCGCTCATTTTATACACTCATGACGTGGCGCCACCTCCTCTGCATTGTATGCGCCGTCACGTGCCCATTGACGCACGCACTAGGCCACACCTTTAGTCAGCCAGAGGGCTGTGACGTGACGTGTGCAATCAGGCACGCACTACGCACGCCTTTAGTACGCCAGAACCGTGGAGCCGCCATGGCGTCTCTATTTGGTCAAGGTGGTTTTTTTTTCCGTGTCCGTAGAATGTGTATAACGCCAGCAGCGAAAACATTTTTCTTTAAGTTGCACACATCCACCTTGCCAGTTAGAACATTTGATTTATTTATTTATTTATTTATTTATTTATTTATTTATTATTGCGATAGCAATTATATGGACATTTCAAGCGGATTTCTGCCGTCGCCGTCGCCGTGAGGTGCCCTATAGATAAAATCTTCGCCGCGCGCCGTAAGCCCGAGCGGAAGCGTGCGGGGACGCGCGCTATCACGGAGAGCGAACGCACTCAATCCCCCACGCGCAAGCAAGGAAGCGGGAAGCCAGCGCCGGAGGGAGCGGGGGGGGGGGGGGGGGCGCACTTCTACTCTGCCAACAACCGCGCTCGTCGCTCGCCCGCACCAGTCTCTTATCTCCACACGGCTCTGACCTTTATGCGCCGTGCATTCACCGCTCAGTTTCCGTTGAAGCGATAGACCGCACGTACCTTCGCAGCTGCGGCGTATGCGCTTGCTGCCACCGTTTTGACAGTCGTTGTCTGCAGTCATTCAGTGTGATCTATTCATGTTGTTTGTGCGCGCTCACACCACGCTTGTTCATTCAGTTAGTAATAGTCGGGCCACATTTTCCAACGCACGCTACACATGCAATGCTGCCCGGATCGGCAGTGCAGAGCTACAGGTGTGTCCCTTCGCACGCGCTGCCCACGGGAAGCGCTTCTCATCAAACCACCGTTTCACACGCGCCTTCTCGTGGTCATCGAGTCTCTCTTCATGTCGGTCTACTTACGCCGCAGCACACCTGCTTACTTAATCAGCTCATGTTTACTACAATTCATATTGCTACCAAAGCCGCTCACCTTACTTCGTATGGCATTGCTGTGTTGCTATCGCATTCATTGCTTCGCCCGTAGGGCGAAACTGTGACATTTTATTTATTTATTTATTTATTTATTTATTTATTTATTTATTTATTTATTTATTTATTTACCAGAGTACCGACAGCGCCTTCAATAGGCATTACAGGGAGGGGGGGGGGGGATTACATTAAAAAAAAGAAACATAATGCAGGCAACATAGGATAAAACACCACATGTCATGACTATACTATTACATCATGAAGCGACTGTACAAACATATCACTTGACGTTTATTAGTTTAATAGTATTATTATTTTAGGACAAGCTTGATGATGTCTTTAACCATGAAGTATTAGCGAAACCATCATTGTTTTTCATTAACTCCCTCAGCAATTTGGTCATTGTGGACGCCTTTCTTACTGTTTTAGTTTTTATTAGTTATTGCAGTTAGCCCGAGTTAAGTAGTAGGCTCTGTTTGAGCAGTGAATTAAATTTTATACGTAAGTGTCAAATGACCCATTTAGCGAAATGCAGCTCCACTAACGTTAAACCTGGGGAGGTGCGAAGCATGCAGTGATTCACCGCTAATGGGCTCATACTGCCTTAAGCAATGGCTCATAACCCCGTAAACGCGGCCTCCCCATTACGACGACAGAAAAGTGAAATTCTACGCTGGAATGATGAGCGGCAACGCAGCCAGCTGTGGAAGACGACGACGAACGCGGGAGCAGTGGAACGAGCGCGTGCTTACCGTGACTACGACAGGAGACGCCGACAGCCCGGGTACATAAGGTGCTTCGCACCTAAAAAAATGCCCACGCTACGAAGTTCACAGCAAACCAACGCAGCTCAGAAACTTGGGCTAATATTGACCCTTTTCGCGGAGCAGTTTGCTCTAAAGGGACGAGATGGCGCTTTCGGCGGCGCGCCATACGTTGCCTCAGCGAATGCGCACGAATACGAAACCATTACTGCGTCTACCCTCCTACTGTGCGATCAGCTGTCGAAAATGCAACTGGGTGTGCGCTAATGCATTGTGCTCAATTCATACTGCAAAATGTGTAACGATAAAGGAAAAACGTGTGCGGTAGTTCGCTGCAAAATTAGTGATTCACATATTAATGAATGTGATTAACCTGTGTCGCAGCTGCTGCATAAGGACTGCCTGTGTTGGCGCCCTTCGCGATGCACGGCTTTCCTCAACGATAAAGAAATATAATTCATCCACCTGCGCTGTATAGATAACCCTCAAAGAAAGGCCTTCAACTCCGGAACATCGGCACTTGGGAGTGAGTACCGCTCGTTACAAAATGAAGTAGTGCCACTTACTGGCATTGTAAGTTTCCCGCACGTTATCTGCACACGTCCACACTTACTCGCACAAAAACTTACGCCCACCCTATCGCCAACGTGTGAGTGAATAGGCGCACACTTGAATCAATGTGCCGGAGCATGAGTGACGGCGACTACACCGACAAGACACGAATGCTGTAAGCTGAATGTTTAGTGACGGCCCACAGAATAAGCGAGGGACTAGCGATAATACCTCTTTGCTTAAAGCTACACACAAAGTACAGAACATTTAAATTCCAAGCTTTGTGCACAGCAAGAACAAATTTATCGCAGCAGAGCATACCCGCGAGTGATTACGCTGAAAATAAACAATCAGATAGTGGCCGCACCGAGGAACTTTACTGAGTCAGAAATATGACAAGCCGCTGGTTCAAAATGTTTGCCAAATAAATAACGCAGAGCACACTGATCCCGATTTAATTCATAAACGGAAAGTTTGGACAGCTTGGAATACATTTCTAGCCCCGCTTTTAGTGCAAGCACCGTATACGCTGCTCACGCCGTTTGGACAAGGCGTAATGAGCTCTGAAAGCACTTACATGTCCTTTAAAGCTGTGGCCAAAGCTTCGTGTCGTGCACGCAGTCACCGTTTACGATACGCGTCGAAACAGAGGTTTACTGCACCGCGCCGGTGTCACGCGCTTGAATTGTAAACGTGGAGGCGGCTGAGGCAAGCAATGGACGCGTCACCACGTGATCAAACATGGCAGCGCCCGCGGGAGCGCCGCGAAAAGGTCAATATGCTCGGGCCACTGCGCCGCCGCTCCGACGTTCCCTACGCCAGCGCCGCTGCCCGGGCTGTCGGAGAAGCACATATTGTCGACGTTCGTGGAGCCGCCGCACCCCCATAGCCTCCGCCGGCAAGCCCACTGGCCCCTTAATTATACGGCACTGTAGCCCAGCTAGTGCTCTAGCCCAGCTGCAATGACATTCTGTAAAGGGAATTTCCCCCTTTTCGGGAATTTTCACCCTTAATTTTGGGAGAAAGTGGAGAAGGGAGTCTTGGTGAAATTGCAGGAAACTTAAAAGATTTATACAGTAAATATTCATGTTATGCTGCCCGCCGACCATGGGGTGGCCTAGCTGATCTACGCACTGAATGAGTTGAATCATTACGTCATATCGGGGACAGTGAGGGTCCAAGACTATCAGACGACAGATGCACCTGCACGTGGAAAGAGTTGAGGGAGCAAGCGCGGTAAGTGAAATGATGAAGGGAGCGGACCCAAAGCGAACGTTCGCTTTGGGACTAGCACACGTGCTCCCTCGCTGTGGCGCTCACCACACAAGCGTTGTGACACATAATCATTGCATGAACTCTGTCTCTGTTCATGTGTGCATTTGTGCGCGTCACACCACGCGTGTTTGTTAGTAGGCGAATGATCACTGTACTTTATACTGCCCACAAAACTATGAGCCTCAGTTTGTCTATTATTCGAGAAACTCGCTGCCAATGCTTGGCCCTTGAGCAGAACGTTTTTCATTGCAATTTAATGAAACTTGGCATGCTTTGCGTGTCATCCTTGCGCAGGGCACTCTTGAAGTTTTTGCGATCGAGTGGACTATCTGACAGACTATAGTTCTCACAGACGTTTCGAACCTCCTCCTTTCTTTTTTTTAATTCCTTGAATTTTTTTTTTGTGACTGCTTTTTCTCTTCCCTATTCTTTCCGCCTTTCATTTCCCCTTCCCCTTACCCCAGTGCAGGGTAGCAAACCAGAATCTCTTCCGGTTAACCTCCCTGCCTTTCCCACCACGTTTCTCTCTCTCTCTTGGCATGCTTTCGCCGATTTTCTGCTGTAATTGTAATTCCCATGTATTTAGCTGAGCACACTCGTTATGTCTGGTACTGCTGACCGTTCTGCAGTAGCTTTATTAGTCATGCTTGTGCAACTGGCTACAAGCGCCATATGTACTATATTGCTAACCTAGGAATGTGCGAACACATTCCTCTGCTCACACCAGCCATTGAAGACAACAGTAGGTTTAAAAATGCTCTAACTAGCATCATCTGTTAAATAGCATGTTGTACATAAATTTTATTACAATACATTCCTGCCTTCTGGACACTGTCCTTAGACTGCGATTAATATATGTTATTCACTATTGTATGTTGTTGTATCGTCCTGACCACTCGGCTTTGTCATGTTTCTACCTTGATGGTACAATAAATAGCTACATTACATGCACGATTGATAGAAAAATAAGACAACGAAGCAGCACCACAATGCTGCATGCATAAACATTTTATTCCTTACAAAGTAGACGTACATATTAAAATACAACAAGCAACAGACATATTCTCTTTTCATTTTGTGTATCAACAACCTTAAAGAACATGCTACACCTCAACCCGTCACTTCCTAGGATGTCGCCAAAAAAAGGTTAAAAAGAGAGGATGGTATGCAACACACCACCTCTCCTCCGCCAACATTGGCGCAATGGCAAGTCATTGACAATTGACACGTCGACTTATTACAGTGCCCTAAAAAAATGGCGCAGAGACAACTTGCCACATGACTGAAAAAAGTATGCGTCGCTCCTTAATTGATGTCTATACAAATCACTAGAAAGATACAAGCCTATCTATGTAGCTAAGATCTGTGTCGTCAACCAAACAACACACACGCAAAAAAAAAAATGTCGTCACAAATTAACCTTACAAGGGGAAAAAAAAAATTCGAGGTGCTTCATACACATGAGAGAGAGAATGCGTTCTCTGAAAGACTAAAATATGACAACACATGCTTCAAGAATTTGCTTGAGCGCTGCCGACTTCCATTTCACCGGGCACTGCATATGTGAGCTAAAAAAAACTGTGTTAGTAGTCGCTGAGCAAATGAAGTGCGTCTGGGGAGCTCTGAAAGAATGTCTAGGGATTCTAGGAAGTCGCCTGCGGTTCACAACCTTCAAAGGTTCAGATGCAGCAAAGAACGCATGTGACTGACAAAAGGACAGCATATGCAAGAAAAGCTGCCACACAGGTTCGCAGCTCTGTCAGTAAGAGAAGAGTGACATTCAACAAAATCTTCAAAACGTTCGCAAGGTTCAGACCTGTTACAAGTGCAAGATAAACATTGCAAGCTGCTGCTTCTTTTTTTTTTTTCCATTCTTTCTGTCAACGGGCTTCCCTTGTGACATTGAGGAAGAAAAAAGGGTACAACATTTACACGACAAGCACACATATTGCTCCAAGTTCAAGAAAACTGATGATGCTTAGTGTTGGGTCCTTTTAAGGTCAACGTTTTATAACTTTGCGAAATTGCACATGAGAGATAACCGGACGACATGTCATCACAGAAAAGTGCCCCCAGACGACACCAGCACCCAAGCCAGAAACAAAGGTTTTGGAGCCTTGGAAGTAGAGAAAAATTGAAACATTCTCACAATCAACGAAAACATCATGGAGTTGCGTAGTGTCTCCTCAATTTGACCAAGTCTGTGCCCCAATGTACCATCCATTCCATGTTACAATCCAAGGCAGCGAGCATTATTATTTTTTTTTTTGTGACACCAGTCATCCGTAAACTCATCGCTGACAGTACAGTGCAAAGCTGCTGTTCTGGTACCCTTTAGTAATGTGGTTGGTTATGAGTGAGAAATGGATGCCTCATGCTTGCACACATGAACAATTGAAATCAGTTTGAATGACTGGTTACAGGAAATGGTCTTTGCTCAGACATTCTCGGAGTGTGAAAGGCTGTACTCGTATATCCGAGCACTAGTGCAACGAGAAATGTGGAGGTGAAATAATGGTCCTGGATACCTTGACAATGCAGGTGCGGTGAAACGATAAGAAAAAAAGAGCCAATAACCGGCATTCAAAGCAAGCAGAGGTAACGTGGCACAACAAACGCGTCTTTCCTACACAACTCTAGGAAATGCATTTGCCTCCATAGTGGCGATCAAGGGCAGTTGAGTGTTGGCAGCAGCACGTCGAAAGGCTGCCACGAATCTTGTACCAGCATCTGACTGCTTGCAAAAAAGAAAAAAAAAAAAAGAAAGCCCTCCAATGTGCGAGAGCAAAGAACACTGTTAAGAACTCCCTGTGTGACTGTGCAATGTAGTAAGCAAAACTAGTGAGGCGAGATGTCGAAGGATGGAAAAAAAGAAAAAAAAAAGGGTTGCGTACTGATGTCAAAGCTGCACATCTCTGAAACCATTGTATAGCAGTAAACCACCGGGGAAAGTCACTCTCATTACTACCAATGCTTGCGGTACCATGCACGCTACAATACTGCCCTCGGAAGCAAAAAAGCGGCCTTTGTGGAATGACTAAAAGTATCTGTACTGACAAGCGTCTATTAGCCACCTTAAAAAACTGCGGCACTAGCATCTTCAGCCACGTTCCAGACCTCAGTCCTTGGTCAGAATGATTGTGTGCCACTTGTCGCGGGGCCTTGTTTTGCACACTTGAATAGCATCTCCAGAAAAAGAAAAATATGACCACTATGTGGCCCCCATATATCGATGATTCTCAAGCAAACAGCCCACGCCGTGATAGCTGTTTCAACATTGTCTTACTTTGCACAATCTGATGCCTACAATGCTCTTCTGCGAAGTTCTGCAGCAGTATGCTTAATGATTCTGTGCCAGCATTTCCTTTGCCATGGCTAAACAGAACTGCAGCTGCCTCTCCGAGTGTGCTGTTAAATGTGATGAAGAAATGCCAATGCCTTGCCTCTACTGCTACGATTTCTCCACACGTCACTGAAGATGCGTCACGTTGGGACACCACAAGCTTAGAACCAAGTTCACACAACTCGCTTCAGAAGCTTCAAGTCTTGCAGTCAACGGTGTGTGCTTCAGCCAGTTACAACGGCATGCCGTAGTCATGTTACCAGACAGTCTCTGCATGCAAATGATGCACAAGCAAGATGAGACTGAGTCAGTGCGAGTGTGACCAAAGTGGCATTGTTCGTGCAATTTGTGAATCTTGAATTCTTCCCCATTTGTTGCACCTTTCGTTTCAACCCTGGGGAGCAGCTGTCTTTAAAGATTCAGTGCTCGGGGCACATCTGTGGAAAGTCAAAAGCTCCTGCATCTGTGAAAAAATCAACAGCTGGCAGCCATTGGCAGGCCCATTTGTCAACAATTTTTTCCGGCCACGCAGACTCCAATGCAAACCACCTCTTGGTGAAACCCAAGCTGTCCAACTTCCGATTCCTTTGTTCCAACTGCTTTAAGCTGACTACTCGGCTGAGCCACTCATAATTTCACACGGCAGCGATTCTTCCATCATGCCACTACTGCGCAGCGTCAGTGCCAGGGATCTCTCGCCAGAACCAGCCCCCCGGGGCTTGGTCGTCCCGATTACGCTCGGTTGTGCGATCGTCTCAGTTTGTTGCTCTCGCAGCCACTTCGATCTTCTTCGCAGAAACGTTGTCGCACTTCAACTGAAGCGCCTCTGTGGCAGCGCTGAGGTTGTCCTGCTTCAAGAGTTGCAGCTGAGTCACGAGGTTCCTTAGGCCAAACAGGTAACCCTCATCTGGCCCTTTGTCCTTTGGGCTGTACACTGAGTGGGCAAAGTCGATCATCCTGATGTCCACCGGAGGTGGCGGCTGCTTCTTGGTAAAGACGCTCTCTTTGGGTGGTGGTGGTGGTGCCTCGCTGCAGTCGTTTGAGTTCCCGTCGGGTCCTTTGCCCTCGTACAGGATCAAAAGCGAGCTCGTGTAGAAACGAAAAGACTCCAGCTGCTCTATTGCCTGCACGACAAAAGGACACAGTGTGAGGCTCGGTTGAGAATACAAGCTTCAATGGATGGTAATGCACTAAGTGGCCCTCATGAGCAACACAAGAGGGAGACACACCCAAATTTGCATTAACAGAGATTGGCAGTTCGATAAATTGTTCGTAAAATTAGACGTTTAATGGGACAGACCAATATGTCATGCTGAAATTATAAAGGGGATTTGCTGCACAATACACACACAAATACAGGAAGAGCACAGCAACAAATTCCTTTACCTAAGTAGTATATTCAAACATGACATGTGGGCGCCAACTAACTCATATAGACATTTTAGCCAAATGTACACTACCTCGCCAAGTTCCTTCATTTGTTCCTTCAAAATCTGTTCCTTCAAAACAAATTTTGGTGGTCATCCTCACACAGCTTGCGAGTGCACATATGCCAACTCCCAATAAAGTTTACTGCTGAAATGTACGGACGGATTCATAGGTGCTTTTTCTGACATGCTTTCATTCATTGCTAGTCTATGCAAATTTCGTATTTATTGGAATTGAAATTGTTATCAGCATCAAGGTCTTTAGCTCATTACTATAAATACTCAAATTACACTACGTTGTAGAGACTAGAAGGACTGCAGATCAGCAGCCAGCAGGAGCAGCTTAGATCAAAGCTGCACTTTTCCTTCGAGGAGCATTCACGGCTGCAATCATGACTTGTCAGTGACTACAGTGATATCCACACTTCGTTCGGCTACAGAAACTCAAACGGACACTAAAGGAATATATTAAGTCCAGCTAGATTGAAAGATTATGCCTCTGTAATAACGAATTCATCACTCATAGTGAGAAAATACCTTTTTTTAAGAGAGAAAATTATCAAAATAGAAAACTGGACTCATGCCACTTGTTGTGGACTATGGCACCACTCCTGCGATGTTAGCACTAGCTGATCAACAGAGAGCGTCATAAAGGGATGTGACGTGGAGATTACGTTAAAGCGTCCATTTTGGGGCGGGGGAGGTTCAAATTGAGGAGCAGCCACGGGACCACGGGAGCCGCCACGGGCACGGCAATTTTCTATGCAACAAAGCGACATATCGGCATACAGAAAACGATGATAGATTTCTAGACAAATAACCTAGCAATCTAGCTAGACTTAATCATTTCCTTTAGAGTGTCTTCAATGACAGTGTGTAGGCACACTGACCTCTGTGAGCTTTTGGAGCCGGTCAATGAGGGGCAGCAGGATGTCGAAGCGGAAGCGGATGCCGTCATGAAGGAAGTGGTACAGGGTCTGCCGGAAGCCTTCCACGTTAAGTGACCGGCCAAAATACTTGTTGTGGCACTTGTAATAGCCAAGGTTCTGCTGGTACACCTGGAGAACATGCAATGAGCAAGAATAATGCAAAAAGTTACCTCCTACAACAACTCTTTTGCAGAATCCAGCTCTTTCTTGCCTCAAAGATTTTGTGCTGGAAACTGGCCATTATTCTAGGCACAACTCGCCTTACATGCGCTGACCATGCATATACCGTATTTATTCGAATATAAGTCGAGGTCTTTTCCCAGAATTCTTAGCCTTGAAGTCACTCCTTGCCTTATACACGAATTCTGCCTTTAGGTGTGGCTTCACGGCAGTGCTAATTTTGCCTCATAGTGTGGCTTTACGGCAGTGCGTGCCACCATGCCGGAAGCCACACCTAAAGTCAAAATTCGCATATAATGTGTGTTGAAGCTTTTTCCCTCTTTCAATGAACGCCATCTTGTGCTTTGGCTGTGTTTGTAATTCAGTATTTCGGGCAATTCTTGCCAAATCTGAATAACCCTTCAGCTACTCTATATCGCCTTATATTAGTATGCACACCAATTTTTTTTTCTTGGGCCCTCCAACCGCACCTTTGCCTTATAATCGTGACCGTCTTATAATCGAATAAATACGCTAAGTAATTTAAGGGCAACACAGCAATTGAGGTTGGGCCCATACATTTCTATGGGCCCAAACTTTCGTTCTTTTGATGCTGAAATTGACCTTCGCTGGATAACTCGAACTTGGCGGGTCAGCACGCACGCACCCGACACCGTGACCCTAGTGGGTAACTTCAATAGCATGGATGGCAACAGAGCAATATCTCACATAGCATCACAACAACGTGCTGCTTAAAGTCCGATTACAAAATCACATTCAAGCATTAAGTTACAGTGTAGACCGCTTATAACGTAAGTCGCCGGAGTCGCGAATATCCGCACTATAAGCGGTACCGCACTATAACCAAAGCAACAATTTTTAAGGCCCGCACATATGCAAAACATGTGCACCGAGCCGCCACGCGTATGCGACAGTCGAGGAATGTGGCTAGAACGTTTGCATTCAATTTAGTCGAATTTCGTTAATTCGAACCAAATCACGCGGCGCGCCTCCGACCGGCATTGCTCCGGCACTTAGGAGAGACCCCTCAATGTCGCACGCGAACAAAACAAAAAAAAAAGAAAAAAAAAATGTGGCGGAAATTTCACCCTCTCTCAAATGGCAAGGTCGCCGATTCTGCGTTGTGCCGGAACATGCGTGCACGTGCCGACGTCTCAGCCACGCTACCGTAGCCACGCATAGAAAATGGCAGAGAACCCTTCTTTGTCCTTTATTTTATGCTTCCTCTACTTTCTAGTCACGTGTTGACCTTGCACGCTGCGGCTACGGTACAGAGGGAAGCAGCGGCGCTGTCCCAAGTCGGCCAACGAAACTGCCCACGCCGGTAACGGCGTGGGCAGTATAGCGATAACGGCAGAAAAGCTTCCCGATAACGGCAGAAAATGAAACTTCAGGGAGCTGGCGCCAGGCCGGCTGTAGCGGCGGCGCCTGCACGGCGGCAGGCACGCACGGTGACAGTCGAAAGTGAGGGAGCTACGAGGGAGGGCGAGGGGAGCCACAGAAGCGGCGGAGTTGCCGAGGCGAAATCCGCTTCCCTACCGCCCTCCTCCCTCACATTCCACGGTCTCCGCGTGTGCCGGCGCCTCCCGCTCGCTGAAGTTTCGTTTACTGCCGTTATTGTGAAGCGAGCGTTGGCCGGCGTTGGCAGTTTCGTGGCCCTCGCTGGCTATTTCACGACTCGCAGTCAAGATTGTGGTTTCAGCCTCACTGGCTGTTCGTTCGCACCACGTGCGCTTCTTCTCCACCTCGTCTCTCTTTCTTCCTCGAGCACTCCTTGGGGCGCCCATTTGAGGGGAGCGTTCGCCGTCTCCGCTGACTTCCGTACTGCCAGGCATTCGCACTGTAACCGGTATTTCGTTTCCCGCAACTGCACTATAAGCGATACGTTTATACATGGAGTGCTATGGGAAAATTAACGGGAGTCTGAAAAGACCGCACTATATCCGGTCCTGCACTATATGCGGTTACGTTATAAGTAGTCTATACTGTAGTTTGTATGTTAATAGCAAAAATAAGTCACGCCATGTGTCTGAGGCATTCCACAGAATTCTATGCGTCGCAGGACGAACCAGCGAAGTAGATAATCTAGGTGTGGGCTTCCATCCTGTTTCAATTGTTTAAGTTGTTTGATAAATGCACAATATCTAATGTGCTATAGACCATATGAAGGACGACCTGTAGTAGTTCTTAACAGACAGTGATTATTAAGTGCTGTCTATGGTTGATGGCAACGGGTATGAAGTAAATAAATTTCCATTCTGTGAGGTAAAGTTTGGTAAGAAGACTTTTTTTTACTGTCAGAATAGGAGGCATGCCACATCGTTCTTGATAGAAAATTTGGTGTGCTTTCAATTTCCACTTTGTTTAGGAGCTCCTAAGTTATTTCTACATTTCTTTTATACTTTGAAATTATGAAAAGCGGGTGCACTGCATTCTTTTCTTGCACATGTCAGAATAGGACAAATACTGCCAAACGATTATCAGCGTGTTTAGACGTTCTGCCTGCCTTTTGTTTAATTCGATCCGCCGGATAATTTAAAGGGCTGGTCCCATTAGGGTCAAATTAAGGAAGTCGACTGTATTTTAATTAAAGTACTTGCCATTACCCAATTTTGCACCCATTATTAAGCATCACACATACAAGTCGAAATCAGTAGGCTTGCTTTAAAAATGCAATGAAATACGTTTGCAGTAAATTTTAGCATAGCCAAAATACGAAGGCATGAACACGCACTAGCATGTTATATTTTGAGGGAATGTCGGTCACATGCCATCCTTTCATGATGCATATACAAAATATCACCAGCAAGAAAGCAAAAAGAAAGGTACAAGTTCTTCTTGCTCACCTGCATGCCGCAAATCCGGAGCCCGAGAGGGCTCGAAGTCGTGGCGGCCGTCTTGGCGTCGAGGCTTCGGCGCTTCTCTTCAGAAGCGTCGTCTGCATACTGCCGAGTGCCCATCTTCAGGTCCAGGATACAGGGAAACGTGTAGCGGGCCGTCAAATTTTCCAGCAGCAAGAACTCTGGTGGCAGAGAAAGTTTGCAAAAAGTCTGTCCAATCGTCTCTCTTTGGAAAAGTCCTAAAGCAAAGAATCTGCCACAAAGCAGCGCTAAGAATGAAAGTACACCACCTTTTTCTCAATAAATTCCCCTCCTCTGATATATACACATTTCATTTCATGCCATCAGGCAACCAAATCATTACGCCTGCTCGCAGCATCTCTCGTCTGAACCAACACAGGCCCACCCAACACCAGATCCAAGCATTCCCGTTTCTTACAAACAGTCACGAGATTGGAATGCACTTCCTTCTGAAGCAACTATAATCAATGCAACACTGCAAATCTGACAGAAAATCACCAGTCAGGTGATGTCATCCAACTTTGATGCCATGTGTCCTCATGCCAGTAACCTGTTAAAGGATTATTTTGGTGTCGTACACTATAAAAAAATGCACACCCTTTGGTGTTAATCTTGGAACAATAATTATTTATCTTGTATCTCTTTCTTTAACACTCTGTGCTCACTACTTCTCTGTCAAAAACGCTATGCCACACTGGTAGGCCCATGCTGTTTGTGACCTGAAAGTATCGGGTCTGTAGCATTAAGGAAAGGAAAGGCATGCAAGATAGAATTCAGGGTTTGTACAGTTTTCCAAGGCAAAAATTCAAGGATATTCCAGGACTTTCCAGGACCTGTCACCGGTTTTTCAAGGACTCACAGCGGCATCCAAAGTAGGATTTCTTTACTCTTAACATGTCCAAAAAAGCCGTTTTATTGCACTTACAATAAATAAATGTATATCACAATTATAATAAACATGTCTAGCCTTGATAACTTCTCCAGATCACAACACAAAATGAACGCTTACAACAGTGGCTGAGATTTCTCCAGTATAGGCTGGGTAATGTTAACCAAAAATATTCAAAACATTTAGCCTATGTTTATTGCACTAAAATAAAAAGAAATAAATGTATATCCCAATGATATAAATAATGTCTAGTCCTGATCATTTTGAAAGTTCACAACAATATCAAAAAAAAAAAGTTCACAAAACATAATGTTTCCAACAGCTACTCTGACTTCTCCAGTATTAACTGGGCAAGCTTACCGAACATTTCCAAACCATTCTTGCTACACATCCATTATATTATACAAAATAGATGAATAGTGCAATTTTGTAAAACATGTCTTGTGCCTTGATCATTTCTCAAGTCCGCAATATTAAAACTTAACGCAATGAACACTCACAACAGCTGCTCAGGCTTCTGCAGTATTAGCTGAGTTGGTTTATCAACCATTTCCAAAACATTCAGCATAATGTTATTGCACTTATACTATATTATCATAATATTATAACAAACCTCCACCCAAAGGCACCGTGCACCGTGCACCAGTTGCTCCACTATAGCTCTCTTTAGCTTCACTAGCTTCACCTCGCGCGCAAGTGTGAAAGTGGGACAAGGCAGACCGAAGGGCGTGGTGTGAAACATACAGTAGGGTGAGGAAAGCAGCGTAAACACTGCCAGCCGAGCCAGCACCGAAGCGTGGCATGGGTCTCTCGCTCCGTTCGCGGTCTGACGCAGTAAAGCCTTTTATTTTTTTCGCGCAGTTCTGCAAAACGGAACCACGTGTGCTCGCGCCGGCGTATTGTTTTTGAAATAGGGAGTTTGTCAGACCAACGCCGATCTACCACAGAAAGGAGGTCGCAATGCCGATATCCAAGTGCATTGCTCACGAAATTCAAGGATTTTCAAGGAAGGAAAAAAATTCCAGGACTTTCAAGGGCCTTGAAAATGCACTTTTCAATTTCAAGGGTTTTCAAGGATTTCAAGGACCTGTACGCACCCTGTAGATGCCTATTGCTTTTTGGGACAAGTCCAAAAGGGTGCAACCTCTTCTTAGGGCATAAATACATACTAAATATATGGAAAAATAGCCCTGATGTTTATGCAGAGACTGCAGCTGAGACATTTAGCAACTGTGCAGAGGCAAGTTTGAGCAGTATGACGAGAATCGGCGTGAATGCAGACCAATGGAGCATGAACGCAATTGCTGCATACCTCTGGGGCTTCCGGAGGATGACAGGAAGCGTTGAATCTGCAAGTTGTGGCATCGCACAATCCATGGGTTGTGTGTGGTGAAGCTGTCCTTGCCGTCATCCTCCTCAAACAACTGCGTGCCATCCGTGAGCACCGGCTCAATTTCGACGCTGCCAGCCTTCTGCCAGCGCATCCTGCATTGACAAGTGGTGTCACATGGCCTTCTGTAGGCTGCTTTTGAAGTCTGTCAGCTTCGCTGCAATAGTTGTCCTTGTTCAACAGTGTTAGCATGAAATACTTCTTTACTTTGCAAAGAATGTTTGGCAAATCTGAAACACTGCACTTTGCTAAGCAAACACCAACAAAATAGTCATAGAAAAAGCACACAAGACAAACTGCAGTAAAATACCACTTGAACAAACGTCACTTAAACGAACTATTCGGTTGTACAAACTCTTTTAATTCCCCCACCGAAGCACGACTGAACCCAATGCAAACGCATTACAGTTTAACATAATTCAGTTTTGCAAACATATTACACTCCATCATTCTTTGTCTTCCAGGTCACATTGATCACTTCCAAGTACAACCCACACTTTTGTAGCATATTTTTACGTTGATAACAGCAGTTCAAAATCCCGCAACGAATAATGGGCCCTATTTAACTTTGAACTGGATCGGCCAAGGTTCCTTGGATCGGCTACATAGATAAGTTCGTAGCCACCCGAAGCCATAGCCCAATAGCCAGAGCTCTAGCTCTACAACCAAGAAAAGGAATTCGTGTGCTGGTTAATCATGAGCGCCAAACGAAAGCACCTGTCTCTAGACGAAAAACGGCATGTTTTGCATAGGCTGGACTCAGTGCAGCGTCAAGTCAACGTTGCCAAGGTATTTGGGATCCCAGCATCATCACTGTCTATGATTAAGAGCCAGTGCCATGCAATCACGGCCGCATCGGAAAGTGTGCAGCTTAGCGCACTTTCCACTAGCAAATGAGCAGAGTGACAAATAAATGGGTTGAAATATCATTTGAACACCCGATGTTTCCTTTAGCTTGTGATAAGAACCTGCAACATACTTATTTCAGTTGAGTGAACTTTCACTTAACAAACATTTTTCTGAGGTCCCTTGAAGTTCGTTCAAGTGAACTTTCACTGTACTTGGCAAGCTGAAGCCACACTTTCTTATGCATCCGCCATCAAAGTACCTGGCCTGTAAGGGGCCACTGGCTTCAACAGGATAGTTGAACAGATCAATTATGACCACTTGAAGTTCTTTATTGTACCCCTAAATCAAAGTACACGACTGTTCTTGCATTCTGCTGCTAGGGGCTGGAAATCAAACCCGTGTTTTTCACTCAGCCGCCCAATACCATAGCCAATGAGCCACCATACGTGCTTGTGTTTGAACAAGGAGGAGGGTAAAGCGTACCTGTACTTTCTGGCCTTGAGGCTCGTGATGCTTTCTGTGCCCTTGATGGTATGACTAGAAGCACAGCCATTCTTAAGGGGGTCGTACGAGGGATGCGCTGTCAGCGTCAGGTAGCCATCGGGGTCCTCCAGCAACGCTACTTCAACAACACCTGTAAAAGTGCACAACAACAGGGTCAGGGAGAGAGATTAATTGTGGGCAATGAAAAGAAATTGCAGGCTCATAGACAGAATGAAGAAAAGGCAGGAGAGGAGTTTATGCCTTCAAGGTACAGGCCGAAGCTGCTTACCTTTGTATTCGGATGTGAACGGCTTGAGAACATCTGGAAGGTTTTCATAAAATTTAAGTTCTTGCAGTATTAGTGGCTTGCAGAGTGTTAACTCGTCAAGACACAGCATGGATGACCGTCCCCCGACCTGAAATCATGTGCAGAGTGGAATCTGTTTCAATCAATCAAAAACTTAATTTGCACGGTAACCGTTAAATGTTTATGTCAGCCTACTTTGACCAATAAATAGAAGGCTATCAAATGGATTCACGCCGTAGCAGACTTGAAACTGTCGCCTACCTTCACAATATCTTAATCTGATTGTGGACGAAATCAGACAGAGCACAAATATTTACACTGCAACCCTTTAAGAAACATCAGAATTAAAGCAATCTTGCTCCCAAACCACGTTTGGCACTAAAGATTAGCATGTACAAGTGCGCACGCTTCTTTTTGCACGCTTCTTGCTCATAAACTTGAGACTTCATCCTGCTACCATATATGTGTTGCAAACGTTATGATCACCCAGTCGAGCTTTGCTCTGTGGATACAAGTGCTTTTTCTCAAAATTCCTATTAAGACCTTAGAAGGTTTGGGCTGGTTTACATTAATGTTGCTTGCTGGGAAAGCCTGTTCATAATACATCAGAGTAGAAAATTATGTAACATGAGCAGGCAGAGAAGCTGAGACAAGAAACGTTGCACTCACAACTCTTACACAAGTGTACAAGCTGTAAATATATGCCCGGCCCATTTTTCTTCTCTTTGTGAGACATTATTTTCTGTGCTGACTTACTGTTGTAAGTACCAGTGTTAACTCCCACTGGATTTTTCATGAAAAGCAATTGTAAACACTGAGTTTCTGTGATATATGTCCTTCCATTACCAAGCTTTCGCAGACCTGATCACTTCCATGCAAAATCTGGTTCGTCACTACAGCAAGTTTTTGCTTGTTTCTTACATAGCTTGCTTTCTCTTACAAGTTATAACGACAAGAGATGGTACAATCCAAAAGAAATGCACAGGCTAATCCTCGTTTAAAACCTATGAGTACGCGCACCACTTGCAAATTGGCAAGCTATCCAAAATTGATCTCGTCAGCGCTAAAAATGAGTGCGGTGGTCACATTTACAGACACGAATTCGGCCCATTCGACTACCAGTACGAGCAGCTTAGATTGGATGCGTAGCGAAATGCCTCACCTGGTGGATGTAAGGTTCCAAGACCACATTTTCGCACTTTCCTCCGGATTCGGCAGCCATGGGTCATCGCGTTTATTCTGCGGACTGTAATGTGACGGGACGATTACTTCGGGCTGCCGCTGTCATCTCGGCGTTCAACAGTTCTGTGTGGAATAAAAGATACAGACAGGGTCGTTGTTTTGAATGACCCCCACCGTAAAGATACAGCAACTATCTCGGCAGGAGAGCGCGGTGAGGCTCCTTAAATTTCGTGTCATTTCGAAACAACTGCCAAGAGGGTAAAACATAAATGGGAAACTCGGACGCAGTACGCGCTAAAGCGTGCCCCTGACAGTGGAGCTTTCGGTACAGAGGGTGCGCTAGAGAATTAAATAAAATAAATCGCCGATAGCGATGACACTGTGTAGCAACATCATTTACTTATAGAATCGTTCAATCAGTGAACGCAATCCCACTGGCGAGGTCAAGATGTTGGCGTGCGGGCTCTGATAGCGATTGCTAGATGGGAGTTCCAAGGCCAATATTTCACGGGTATCCAACGCCGGCCGCGAGTCGATGAAGCCGATCACGACATCATCTCAAGTCCTTAACACCGCTCACCAGCTCTGAACGCAGCAACTAGGAGCCGCGGTACACGCATGACACGCTTACCGGAGGAAACGGGGAGTCCTTGCGTAGCCGGATACAAGAAAACGAAAGGAAATTAAAAGTGAAACGAATTGGTTTAGCACTACTCAAAACATACCGCAGGAAATTTTGGTGTTTTCATACTTCGATAGAGGGCTCTACAGGCAATTGCGGAGCCTGTGGCGCTCGGCTGCCGCAGTTGCCATGCGGAACGTAAAAAATGAATCACGTTCACTCAAATAACTTGGACTGCACTATGCTTACAGTTTCAAAATATTAAGTTCAAAATGCGCTAATAAAATCAAATGTATTTAAATATGCACATTGCCAATTCGTCATCACTTGTAATAAAAATTGCACAGTCCTTAATGTGGTCAATAAAGTAATAAGAAAACAGATTCATATTTATTACACATTATTACAACAGGTGATAGCCTTTAACTCCATTTATGAAGCGCCGATACGATGATGCGTACGCAAAGAAACGTGCGGTGACAACCGAAACCGAAATCAACGACTTAAATGAGCGAATAAAACGCATAAATTTGTTCGAAGAGGTCTAATGGCAATCGATGGAAAACAACAAGGGCATTTTCGAGAGAGCCCACAGGGACTTTGGCTAGCGTAAGAACGGAAAACTCGGTGACTTTCTTCGGTGCGTAGAATGAATGAAACGGAAAAGTGAAACTACGGCACCTTTCTGCGTAGAAATGCGAAAGACGCACAGGATGTATTCGATTCACCGGGCAGCGTGCTTACGTCAGTGGTGTTCACTGACGTTCAACTGACGGGTGTGGAGAAAGGGTAGTGGTTGGCCATCGATAAGTAGCAGCGCGATATGCCGCAGCCCAACGTCACTTGATATGTGAGCTGATGCGAAGGTCTCATTCGATAAGCGAGTTCACCAAACACAAAAACAAATTGCTCGTAAGTTGTCGCTGTGCCGTCGCCAAAATGTTGCAAAGTTGCAGCAATTGCTCACACAAACACATATAAAGTATGGGTTATTTACAAAAGCGTGCATTGCTCTTAGTTCTTCAAACTCGAGCACTTATTAGCTACGCAACTACGGCGACAACAAACCGCAACCATTTACGCGGGCGCGAGGGGGCTGGTCGTGACGTCACGGAGCAGAAACTTTTGTCGCGGAACTTGGCGCACCGCGGGGCGCTGAATCGAAGCCGACCCGAGTCTCAAAAATGGCCGTGGGGCGAATCGAAGCGAGAGCACCGCTCGGGAAGGTTGCGTGCCGCTTCTGCGAGACCGCACAGCGATGAAATCGTAGGCAGCTGCTTCCCTCAGCGCCTTGCGTTCTCCGAGTGCTCGGCCCGTTCCTCGGCGACGAAGCATGAAAGAGAAGCCCAACTCGACTCGCACGTATGACGGGGACGGCTTTCGGCGACGAGCGGCCTGCCTGTGCGTACGCAAGGATGAGAGCGAGGTGAGAGTCTCTTCGGACCCCGTTGCATTCGCTGCATCTTCGCGGCTGGCGTTAACAAACTCACGTGCTGCGCGACCTTCGCACGGCACCTGTCACGCTCGCTGGCCGGGGGGAATTTGCGCAGCAGTGAATCCTGGTGTTCGCTTTGCAGCGACTTGAGCCGCCTTTACGCCGCAAGAAGGGCTCCCGTTTCGAGACATAGCCGCCCCGTGAACGGAGGAGAGGCGGGTAAAAAAAAATGAAAAAATGAAAGCGGAGGCAACATAAGATGGAGACAGGAGTCGAGGATGTGCGTAAAGTTCGTCGGACATGCTCGAAATGCCGTTCGTCTAGCGTGGCAGAGCTGTCGCGCTCCGCAGCTATATATAATTTTTTCGCGATTTTTTTTTTTTTTCTGTCATTTCGTTGAGCGATCGTCGGGGGACGACCTTGTTGCCCCAGCGGTTCAATAGTCAATCGAGCGTGCCAGCGCATTCGTCTCCGGCGCGACAGCGCACTACGCGAGTTTCTTGCTGATTATTTTTTCCCAGCCCGTGTATCGTGCTGTGAACGAGATGTGCAGCGGTTTTATTTCTTCTGAGCGCTAAAAGCTCTGTCGTCAACAAAAAGAGAAGCGAACGAAAGAAATTCGACTACGGTAGGACGTTGCTTTCGTTAATCGGCTCAACAAGCAGGGTGCATCCTCATACTCGTGTCAGACGGATTTGTGTATGTGTTGCACGAAGAGGAGTACAGGCGTGCGAACACTAGGAATAGATGGCGTCGCTCGCTTTCAGTGTTTGTTTTTTACTTTTGGTTTTTCTAGACTTTCTGGCGGCCGGCTAGGCAGCCAGAAACCGACAAAACGACGCGAAACCGAAGCAGGGGGAAGGGAAAAAAAAAAAAAAAAAACGCGATCGCGCTTTGCTATGGAGAGCCAGTGCGGCTCCAGATCCCCGGCCGCTCCTGCTCATTTTGACTTTGATTAATCGGTGTGTTAGCACGTGAGACGAGAGGCAGTCAGAGGCGTCATACATTCTTCTCCTCCTCCCCTTCTTTAGTTTGTCGTTTTCGCTCTTTTATCTTGATCACGCATCGGCGGGTTGTGTTCCGCGTGATATGCTGCTTGCATGTCGACTTCTTGTCGTACGCGCTACGTTAGTACTCCGCAGTTTCCGCGGCCGCCGCTCTACCGAGGAGATCGCGTGCGGCGCCGGATAGATCTGGAATGAGCGAGCCGAAGCAGACACCGGAAACTTGCTGCCGTCTCAGCTTCTTCTCGCAGCAGCCGATCGCAATCACGCGAGTACAGCCGAATTCGCGCCGCATTTCTTTTTCCTGACATTTCTGCCTTATTTTTTCTGCTCGGCGTTTTAAAACATCGCTTGATGAGCCCGTCGAGTGAAATAAAGTGTGTTTGCACCGAGTGTCGCCTCTATCGAGCCCTTTTTTATTTTGGGAATCGGCTCCCTGCTGGCGTTGGGGAAAGTTCGGTGGGAGGGTGCTGCCCGGTAGCTGGTGAGCAGAGACAAATGAGAAAAAAAGTGAAGAAGAAATGAAACAGAAAAGAAAATGCTTTCGGAGCCGTTTAGACCCGCTTAGCACCGTGCTACCGACGTTGAGGCCTCGCGTGTGGACGCGAAGTTGGCGGTGAAAAAGATCCACTGTCTCCCGACCCGTCGCCTGTCGCTGATAAACTCTCGCAGTCTCATTTGCCCTTTCGCTGCGTCGAATCCTTCATCTTCTTCTTGTCACCGACCTGTGTCGTTCTCTTCAAGCTTTGACTCGTTAAGAACTTTGTGGCGGGGCTGGAGAGAGCTAGCACTGCCCATGTTGGAGGTTTTGAAGTCTTTCGTACGTAACATCATCTGGGGCCGGATATATCGAGTGACTCGCTGTCAACTTCTGGGACACGACACCCAGTGGCGTCAGCAGTGAGATAGAACTTGTCTGGCCCCAGCTGGTGTGTACGTTCGTTTTTATTTGACCCGCTGCTTATAGCTCAGTGGCTGGTGCCGTCCTGCTGCTGCTAACAAGGTCGTTGGTTCGATTCCCAGCGGCTTTGCCACGGTGGCGGAATGCAAGAAACGCTCCGTGTATACCGCGCTTTGCATCCACGTTGAATAAAATCCTAGGTGGTTGAAGTTTAACTGGAGCCATCCGCTGCAGCGTCTCGCGTAGACGATGCACTGTAGAATAATTTACACCCTTAACAGTTAATAAAGCTGTAAATGGGTGTATATCCCACACCCTTTTACCCGAAAAGGGTGTGAGTTATAGGTTGATTTATACTCTTATTCGCTTTTAACGGTGTAAGGTGTTATTTAATAAGGGTGCAAATTATTTTACAACGTGTGTTGCAGTGGTGCCTCAAACGAATATTTAATTATATTTTACGGATTGTCATTTTTCTCGCGAAGTGAATGCCCAGACCTTCTAGACACTAAAGAAAAAGGCTGGCAAGTGTCGGAGTGCTCTAAATAATTTACTATGATATGCTTCTTTCTACTATTCTGGACATTGTCGAATTTCGCCGTATTGTCACATTTTGTAACGGCGACATTTTGAGCCGATCAGAGAGGCCGTAGCAGCCCTCTGGGCCAATCAGAGCTGGCAAGATGGCGAATTCGATGGTGTCCTGAAATGACGCCAGTTTCGGTTTCATTATATATACCCAGGAAGTGGATGCATGCGTGATAACATCAGATACAATTGTCTCGCCGCTCCGTTTCTGCGATCGCAGTCAGAAGAAATGCGCGTGGCGCTCTTGTTTATTTATGTTCTTTCATTAACATCATCGTACCTATTATATAGGCTCACTGCTACGCAAAGTGAGTAAAAATTTGCTCGTGTCGTGACGTCAGAAAATGTCGATGACACCCAGGTGCGGCTTTCGATACCAAATGCATGGTATCAAATTAAAGTGTTTCCCAACCTTCAAACTAGCTAAATATCATCCCTCTGGCGCGTGGGAAGCGCGTGGGAAGCGCGTGGGAAAGATTCTGTAACCTCGAAAGCATGTCCCTGTACTCATTTAATGTAATTAATTTAACTGTATTAGTGAATTATACGCATATATAATACCAAGAAGGCCGCTTATTTCACCGTGAAAATAAGGACTTGGATGGCGTGTTTTATAGCCATAAAACACGCGCACACACACGCACACACAAACGAGAGCAAAGTTGATATTGTTGCGCTGCTGAGCAGGAGGTAGCTGCATGGTTCGATCCCGACCGCGGCAGTCGCATTCCGATGGGGTCGGAGTGCAACAGCGCTCGTGGCTGGTGCCGTTCTGCTGCTGATAGCAGGGTCGTTGGTTCGATTCCCAGCGGCTTTGCGACGGTGGCGGAATGCAAGAAACGCTCCGTGTACCGCGCTTTGCATCCACGTTGAATAAAATCCTAGGTGGTTAAGTTTAACTGGAGCCGGACGTTGGTGCTCCTTGTAAGGAACCCCGGGTGGTAGAAATTAATCCCGAGTCTCTCACTACGGTGTGCCTCATCTAATCAGATCGTGATTCACTGTCACGTAACACCCCAGAATTTTATTTTCGCTAGGCCCGAGGAGATCCATGACGTCCCAGAAAAAAAATTAATGACGTCACGGTGAGTTGCGCAAACTTGCCGGTGGCGGCGCCACCCGCACTTTTTTAACGTATTTTCTGGCTTACCAAGTCTGTACTCACGCCAAGAGTGGCTTGTTTTTCTGGTTTTATTATAGAAGGGTGACTTACTGATACAGCTCACGTGATCTTTCTGTTTAGTGTATCTTGAAAGCATTCGCGACTCGGAGATATACGATGCCCAGCCTGCTTTTGTAAGCGAGAAGGTTCGTTTCTTGACGGCTTATTTTGTGTCCCGACGTCCGATGAGGCGCTGGTGCTCGCGAGCTGGAGCTTAAGTTGGTCTGGGAGCGTCGCGTCCGGCTACTGTCCGACGCGAAAGGGTTGAGCGAAGCAAATCCTGTTTACCTTATCCCACGGACAGGAAATAAAAGCGCTGTTTTTGGCTGACAGAATCGTACCCAATAAGGCATTGGTCAACAGTCTTGTGTCGAGCGTCCAGAGGCCTCGAGCTCGTTGTGGCGGTTTTCTGGAGTTTCGGGTTTTAAAACCGATCTGGCTTATTGAGAGGTAGCTTTGCAAGCGCAAGTTTAGTGCACAGAATAGTAAGCAAGTTTTTGTGGAGACGGCTCATTTCATCTTGCTTCTGCCGGTAGCAGTATAGAGATCAATTTCCGGGATGTCTGCCATCAGGGGAAAACCTGGAATTGTCAGGAAGTTTGCAGCCATGAAGAATTTAGCGTATAAAAACGGGAAATTTTCACCTCGGCTACTTTCAGTCGGAGGCATGCCGTGGTATATGGGGCGAATCTCGGGGTATATGTCACGAAGGAAGTGAGGTCTTCTTCCGAACGTATACATACGCGATCCGCAAATAACGGTATCTGTTGCTGGTTTAGCTTGAGAAGAAGTTAAGGACCGCGTAACGAGGGATGGGAACGAAAAATGATATAGGCGTAACGTTGAGAGACAGGAAGACTGCAGCGGTGCGTATTAGAGAGAAAACGGGTGTAACCGATATTATAGTTGAGATAAGGAGAAATGGAGTTGGGGCAGGCCATGTAATGCCGGCCCAACTAGGCAACCGATGGACTGCTAGAGTTTTACAGAATGGGTGCCAAGAGAAGGGAAGCGTATATTCGTGGATGTGAGAGAACTGGGCGGCAGTGTGACGAAATTGGGAAATTTGCAGGCACAACTTGGAATCAGCTAGCGCAAGACAGAAGTAATTGGTGATTGCTGGGAGAAGCCTTCGTCCTGCAGTGGACATAAAGATTGGCTGCGGCTGCTGCTACTGATGATGATAATGATGACACCGCAGACCATATGGTGTCCGAGACTTAGGAGAAGGCTGCTTTGAATGAAACTTCGTCCTGGGTTTGAAGGGCGCATGCGCGACTCCCTGCAGCGTGAGGTGCGCGCTGACGTCACGTGGGGAACGAAAGTTGACGAAAGACAAAGGCGCGCTATCGAACTTGAGAACGACGAACACGCGTGATGGACGCTGCAGCGTACCTCGTACCTTTATTGTATGGCGCACTTGGATGTACTGATGGCTAAATGAACTATAAGGAGAAACAGTGGGTGTGTTTTATGACATCGCTTTCACTGCGATGCTTTGGAATGTTACTAAGTCGGGTACAACCTGTACACCGCTGTACAACGCAGAGAGAACTTGTACAGATGCACCAGTCAATTACGTTCGCCCACTCGCGTTACGTCACTGCGGAGGCGAGCAGTGACGTAACGGCAAGAACGCCGGCGTCTCTCGGGAACTATGTCTTGAAGCGCGGAAGCACACCAGGCACGTGCAGTACGGTTCTGTAGGCGGTGATTGTGCTGAATTCTCAATTTGTCACGCAGTGTGGAATGCACCCAGTGTGGAATGGAATCCTTCCGGAACACGGATGGATATGCGAAGTAGTCATTGGCGGAACATGCATATCGCTGACACCAGATGTCGTGTTGTAATTGTAGATCCTGACAGAAATGTATTTATCCTCTCTAGAATGTCTATAGTAAACCCCTTCTAGACCGCTTTGTCTTAGTAGATAGATATTTCGTCACTTTTACCATGATGAAGCTGTAGGCAATCTGTAAACCATCATTGATTAGAAGTGTAAGAACCATAGTCTGCGAGCCAACCGGCCACAGAGTTTCGGCACCGCCGGCGCGCGACAGGTGATTAGTGATTTATCGATTCACGTTGTTTGAACGTCCCAAAGTGTACCAGTGGGACTTTGACAGACCCCGTATAGTGTGAAGAGTTTCTGTTAGTTTTAACCCATCTGGGGATCTGTAACGCGGACCCAAAGCTCGGCGCACAAGCCAGAGAACCAATTCCGGGAACCATTCCGACTGGCCCTAAGCTGTCCGCAGCTCTGATAGCGCGTAGCACAACGCCGTGGCTGTTGCGACAGTCGGCCAGTGCACACTGGCGCTGTTTGCCCCCGCCGAGCAAAGGGCGTCGCACTTTCAGAGGCGGCGTGTTTGTTTTCATTTGCGATTGTCTCCAACCGCCCCCCCCCCCCCCCCCCGCCTTCAACCAAACCCTCTCTCTCTGTAACGTCCTGCGCTGCCATGGGACGTTGTTAGGAGGACGAGGAGGCAATGAGTGGTGAAAAGGCGGGCTTTACTGTGGCCTGTTGCCGGGGGGGTCATTAGCGGGCGACCGAACGAGAGCGCGCTTTAAGCTCTCTCCTCCGATCCTTGACTCCGGATAGCGGCTGGCATGGCTTGGCGCGTCGTCCTTCACCTTGACAGTGCTAGTGCGTTGTTGCCTCTACGCTCCCTTTCCTCACGCGACAACCTCCTCCCCCCCAACCTATCCACGCGCACACTTCTTAGATCCAATTTGTTTATCAAACACCATATGTTGACGCGAGCGTGGCAGGCATCGAGTCTATAGTGTTTATCTGTGGGCCGACCCTGTAGGGTTTCCCTACAAAAATTACTGGAGGTATCTCTGGCGCTACGACCGCTAAACTACCGCGGGAATTAGTTGTTGGCATTGCGTGAAGTATTGAAGGACTTTGTGGCATTGCAAATATTATTATGTTTCATTTTTATATATTTCCAATGCTTTTTTTTTTTAATGCACGAAGGCAACAAGTTTCTGTGTCCCTGTATAATGACTGCGAATGGTTAAATTTATAAATTCAATATTTTGTTGAAAAGGAACAAAGTAACTTGAAGAATTCTGGGGACATCTGTCTATAGCCTTCATTCACAAGCTTGTTAAACAGCCGTACTTCTTTGTATCTCACGTGCCCACTAGCGCCTGAGTTTTCTGTTCTACTTTGATCGGAAACTAAGCCTACCTTCACCTCCTCCCACCCCTCTCTCTCCCTCTCAAACACACACACCCTCTCTCTCTCTCCTTACTTCTATGGTGCTTATCAAACGCACATTGACAGGATCGTTGTAAGCATCCCGTGTATATTTATAGTGTCTTGCTGGCTCAGACGGCAACGTTGTATTGTTTGATATTTGGAGAGCACGCTGTCGGCGCCGCGGCGTCAGCGACGCAACGAGAGGATTGTTTGCCGGCGTTGAGTCAACACAGCGCGCGCGCTGTGACAGCGACGCGATCCGACGAGAGCTACTGCGGCGCTGAACAGACTGGCACTGTGTAGCAAACATTGGATCCACTGCTCGCTGTTGAACAATCGTGATCAGCTAAAGGAAACAACAGCTCAAAGCGTTGCGACGCGAAACATACGCTATAAACCGCTACAGCCCGTTGTATTCACGACGCTCGCGCCTGCCCGGTTGCGCCGGAAATGTCCGCTGGGGCGGCGCCACCTTCCCAGGTATTATAACCTTACAGCACGGACAACATCAAATTGGACGTCAGCCATAGCCCGGAATAGCAACACGGTGGTGAGATGTGTCCAGATTTGTGTACGAAATGACGCTGTCAAATTTCACTGCGTGAACACATATGCGGACTAGAAAGGAAGTAGCGACGGGAAACAATTTTATTCAATCAATCAATTTTATTTTTTCTGATATATATAATGACATGGGGGCGAAAACCAAGCAGCCACCCCGTGTTCCGATTGCTCACGGGACTTGATCGCATAAAATTGGTTTTTGCTAAGTTATACAAGTCCTGGTTCCAGTCCCGCCGCTTCTTTCTTTCTATATCTCGTGTCTCTGTATTGCGCTGTGATTTTAAGATAAGTTACACAATCTCGCCCAAATGTCAGTTCGGTTAATGTTCACCGTGCTGTTGAATTCCGTCACGTATACGTGGCCGTTTTGAGCCAATCAGAGAGGGCGCATGCCGGCCCTGTGAGCCAATCAGAGCTGGCTAACGTGGTTGCAGAAATAAGTAGTATAACGAGCTGCCGCTCGTAAAATAGTGTATTAATGTTTTGTACTTCAACATGAAAAACGCTGTAACGTAATAAAGAACAACACACTCAGCACGATGCTCTTCTCTCTGTAGTCTCAGTTCCTCATTGTTTATGCCTGCGTCTTGCAATAAGTTTTGGTAAGACGGCTTTATGTCAAGCAGTCGCCTTCGCTTCTATGCGCAACGCGAAGGCACAACAATGCATGACATTGTCTCAGACGCATTGCAGTAAAACAGGCAACCTTCTCTTCGCGTGCTTCCCGATCCCGGCGACCCTTAGAAATTAATATGACGGCGGTCTCTTCAGGCGACGTTTGCAGATTCCTGTTTCAGTGAAGCTGCCTGTTTCTCTGTCCGTAAAAGGCTGACGTTTCGCGTCCTTATGCCCATACGTGTGTTTCTGTGTTTGCTTCTTTGTGTCCGCACATCGATTTTGTGTCCTTTAGTTTGCACGGCTGACGCACTTCTGCGTCATATACGACTGCAAGACTATGAAAATGTCGAGGGGTGATCACAGTTTACTGACGTGCAGTGGTGTGTTCTCTTGAATTAACAGCGATTGGTTTGCATTACTGAGATAAATGTTTACACTCGCATAGGCCGTTGCCCTCGATGTCGTCAGAGTGTTGTGTTTGTCCCTGGGGGAGCGTGCGTAAAAAAAAAAAAAAAAAAAAAAAGGTTGCAGCATGGCTTTAGAGGGTGACACATAAAATCGCGTTGCCATGGCGACGCATCCGCCTGAGAAGTCTGTCCACGCACATTTTCCGAGCGCTGCATGTTGCCTATGCGGCGATGACGGTGATAATTGTAATGTATATGCACATTTCCGAGAATTCAGTGATCACTTAAGTGCAGCGAGTCGAAAGAATATAGCCAACTAGCAATTACAAATAGTAATGATAATAATAATTATTATTATAAAGAAACTATCCGCACAGTGCCTATAGCACCGCCGTTTTTCTTTCTTCGACACTGTCGCGCCTGTTGGGATTCAAATACGTGTTGGTCACACCAGCATTTGCCAGCCCTACAGCCTCATTGCCAGCAGCTCGGTGGTGCATGGTGCCCTCTAGATGGTCATATACTGGTCGCGACGGTGCGGGGCGACGTTCAAGAGTAAGGGGGAGGCTATAAGTCACGCAAATGCATACAGTAAATGTATGGATTAAAGAGCTGGTTAAATATCTGCGAAGTTCAAACTAATTAAGAACAAGACAACAATTACTCGAGGCTTTTTCAGGTTGCCCCCTAACATCGTACGCTTGGTTTCACCCGAATAGCACGCTTCGCTTCAGTTTAAAAGCTTGGTGCGTGGTAGCGTGACACCCTGATGTATGCTTGTAAGGCGTGAAAGGGTAAATTTGCATCTACTTGAATTGTATCACGAAGCTAAAAGGAAACCCATACGGTTTTCTCAGAAAGAAAGCCGTACAGTAGAACAAATTCGTCCTGGTCCGGGTATGGGTTTTCTTTGTATAACTTCGTGTCAATTTCTTCCCTTTCTTTCCTTGCGCGCTTGCGCAAAACTGATTTGCCGCTTATATAAGAGGTAGTAGGTTGGTACGTTCTGACAGTGTGCTAGAGGATGAAGTTGTGCATGCAGCAGGAAGGTAGTTAAAAAAAAATGTGAACCCAAGGTTAGCGATGTGTATAGTTCCCGCGTTCCGTAGTATATACCGCCGGTCCTCTTTCTTGGGTACATTAAAGACCATTTAACGCCAAAGCCATTTTCTGGAAAACGTGTCATGGCTGTCTATATAAAAGCCTCCCCCGTTATTTTTTTACTGATTCATTCATCGGTGACCAACCGCGGTGATGACTGTGGCGTTCTGCTGCTTAGCACCATGTCGTGGGTTTGACTCCCGGTCGCGGCGGCCTCATTTAGATGGGGGCGAAAGAAAAAGAGAAAGAAAACAAAACACGTATGGTTAGATAACCCCACCCCCCTACTACGGCGGCTCTGATACCTTTGAGAAATAATGCACGTCATTCAGTTGCATGCATACATTCTATTGAATGCGACAATAGCAACACAACAAAATGCATAAGGAATTTTGCTAGGGGTAGTCCCAGTGTTCCTTCGAGACATTTAACCTAATGAATCAATCGAATCTCATCAATCATGTAATCGATGCTGCGATGACCGACACTTCGTCCTCGTGTGCAAGCCTTTATACAACAGCATTTTCGATATCCTCCGTCTGTATTCGTGTGATGAAAAGGCCTTGATTTACTTTGGCGTGACGGCGGGTATTGACCCTTTTCGCGGAGCAGTTTGTTCTAGAGAAACGAGATGGCGCTTACGGCGGCGCGCCATACGTCTCCTCAGCGACCGCGCACTAATACGAAACCATTACCGCTCTACCTTGCTTCTGTGCGATCAGCTATCGGAAATGCCACTGAGTTTTCGCTAACGCACTGTGCTCCATTCATGCTGGTTTGAATCATGTGGATTGAAGACGTGTGCAGCAGTTGGCTGCAGAAATAGTGACTGGCATATTAAGGAATGTAATGAAAATGTTGGGCCAAGTTAGCGGACCACTGCTGCAACTGTCCGTACATGTTTCCGGCACTTCGAAATGTACGGCTTTCGTCGAGGATACACAAGTTTGCTCATCCTCCAGCGTTGTGTTGCTAACCTTCAAAGAAAGCGCTTCAGCCCCGGTACGTCGGCAAGAGTGAATACAGCTCGGAAAATAATGATAACGGGAGTAGCGCCGCTTTCTGTCGTAGTAGGTTTCGCGCACAGTATTTACACACATCTACCCCAACCAGCACGGAAATTTACACCCACTCTTTCGCCAACGTGTCAAGAATAAGTGAATGGGCGAACACTTGAATATATACGCACAATAAGTGACGGTACTACACCGATAGCGGACGAATGGTCGAAGCTGAATGTTTCGTGACGGTCCACAAGAGTAAGCGAGTTACTAGCGATAATACGCATTTGCTACAAGGTGTTACAATGTGCCGAACAGTTACGTTTCAAGCCTTGTGTGCAGCAAGAACAAATCTAACGGAACTGAGCACATCCACGAGCGATTAGGCAGAAAACGATCAGAGTGACCGCACCGAGGAACCTTACAAAGTCAGAAATGTGACAAACCGCTGCTTCAAAATATTTGCCCCAAATAAATAACGAAGACCAAAACACCATAATCCTGATTCAATTCATGAGCGGAAAGTTTGGGTAGCTTCGAACACATATTTAGCCCCTCTTTTAGAGCAAGCACCATATACGCTGCTCGCGCCGTTTGGACATAGCTTAATCAGCTCCGAAGGTACTTTTGCATGTTCTCTGAAATTGCGGCCAAAGATTCGTGTCGTCCATCCAGTCACCGTCTACGACATCTCCCGAAACTGAGGTTTAGTAAGCAGCACCGGCGTCATACACATCCATTGTAAACGCGGAGGCAACGGAGGCAGCTGAGGCAAGCAATGGACGTGTCACCACGTGATCAAACATGGCAGCGCCCACGGGATCACCGCGAAAAGGGTCAATAGAAAGGTCCATGAGGGCCTTGCTTTCTTTCTTTCTTTTCTTCTTTTTTTTCTTTAGTTTTTTTTTTTTTTTTTTTTTTGCCCCGTGACTGATGTCTGTCCACTCGTCGCTCCGATAATGGGTGGGTCGGTGTGCGTGCGGAGCCATGGAGAGTGCTATAGAGGGCATGTATAGCTGTAATGAACGGTCACGACAGGAGTTGGGGAGTGTCGGGTCGGCGTGTTTCTGTTTGCGGCCAAAAGGCTATGGAGACGGTGCCCCATTAAATAATCACGTGCTCGCTCTCCGGCCCGCCGACAGCATTATACGATTGTGTGACGGCGCGCTCTCCTCGACTCTGTAATTTCTCTCCGTCAGTCATAAACACAAGTCGTATCACGAACAGTCTTTCTTTTTTTTTTTTTTTTTTTCGGGGAACGCGGCCGTGAACGGCGCGCAACTTCCCTTCGCTGTCGTCATCTGTTTGCAACAGTGTGGCCGGCGATGACTCAGCAATAGCAGAGCTCGATTAAGGACGGGGTCAACCGGAAAAGGGAGGCGGAAAAGTCGCTCATTAACTGCGCTCTCTCTATGGTCACCAGCGTGAAGTGTTTCTCTTGAATCGCACGCCCTCTGCATCAATCGGGCGAAAAATTTTGTTCGTTTTTTGACGCTGCAGCTAGTCGGTGCGTTTTCACGTCGACGCAGTTAGGGTTAGCGAAGACCGGGACATGCTCCCGAGCTAGTGAGAAAGAGATAGAGAGAGAGAGAGAGATACAGCACAGACCGTCATGCCTCGAAACCCGCCCGACAATTAATTCTTGCGTCGTGCACGGCACGTTCAAGTTCACCGATCCGATCCTCTGGCTATAGGCGGCGCCACAGTTAGATTCCGCGTGGTTAGGCCTAACGTGGCGGCAAGGAGTTATGGGGGCGGGTTATGCTGGCCCATTACTCTTTCGGGGGCGCCTTTCGGATAAACGAATAAGTAAATTAGAACAGTGGTGCAGAATTTGCTTCATGGTGGTGTATCCGTTGCCACCGAGTCACAAGGAAACTGCTGCTGTGGTCTGCATTATTTAAAGTGCGCAGAAATACCTGCAGCCGTGGAACAAGTTCTCGCCTTGTGTTTTGGAGCGGACCTGGCATTGCCTTGTCACGTGAAAGTCGGGTTCAGGTCGGCAATATAATACCGCAGCAACAAGCGGCGGCGGCTCGACCGGATCTAAGGACTGCCACACCTCGCTTTGTGGTGGAGAAAAAAAAAAAAAAAACGATGAAAATCACGATGTGAGGATAGCAAAAAAAAAAAAAAAATATGCTGTAATGGGAGCTCATATGTTTCCGTTCTCGTGGTTTCTTGGGTCTCGAAACCGCTTCTGATGGGCGTGGTTAGTGCCGCGGTTAGCCGTCAAGTTCTCGGAGAACAAGGTCTTTGCGATCGCTGCAAATTGACGACGCCGTTTGCTGGGAGGGGTGGGGCAAAACCCACATCGAGGAAAGTAGTCGAATAGCGTGAACCAGGTCGGAACTGGTTCTACCGATGACGGCATGCGTCCCGTCCGCACCTATGGTACGCAAGAGTATGCTAACCAAGAGTTCTCTGGTGAAATCGAATTTCCTCGATTTCTTGGCATGTAACCTGAAACTGAAGACTGGAGTTTTGACTTGGCATTGGCAGGCGTATTGCAGCGCATTCGTCAGTTTCAAATTGGCTATCTGAGTTGACTATATATCGGCAGACCAGGACATGGAAAGAGCGTCCGAACGAGGCCCTTTCTGCTAATATGAGACTGTTCCCGGTCCTGGTCTTATTTCACTTTGTTTCGCGTCTTATACACCGTATTAAGTATGAACTAACAAGCCCAGCAACAAGTGTTGAAATGTACTTGCCTAGTGGAACTGCATTATAAATGAATTCAAGTCCCCCTTCTCGAAACGTTGGCTCCGGAGACGTCTCTTGTTCTGCTCACTGTCGATAATTTCGATATAGCGAGTAATTCGATGTATCCGGATCCGGCCATAACGAATACCCCGATGAGGTCGTTACACGCGTGTACGGGCTTGCTATTAGCGCCACTTGTGCAAAATTTCATTTATTGCGGACGAGACGGTGGTATACAGGTGGTTACTCGTATAGCGGCTAGTAAGCTGTAATGTTTGGCGTGTGCCTTCTCCTTCGCGGTATACTTGAGTGTTCAGCATTCTCGATGCGTGACAGTGTATGGTTATTTCTAATGCCACTTCATTCAGTGTCGGCGCAGTGCCGGTGCAGCTCGTCGTAAGTAATGCACCAACTCGATAGAATCTCTCTGCCGAATTATGTGTCGTATCGCACCCTCTTCGGTTAAGCTGGAACATTATCTCAAACTTATCCAGCAGCATGAAAAGAGGCTCGGAAAGCATTCGTGTTAGTCGCTCCGGGCGATCTTATGGCGCAGTTTGTAGGCGCTCGGAGTTCGGTATGTTCGATGTGCAGTTTGTTTTAAGCGATTTATTTTGCGCGAATGTCGCTGAAAATGTTTCTAGTGTTCGATGTAACGCATAATTGGGAGGGGGGGGGGGGGTACCCGGGTTCATTCTAGGTCGTTTTGACTGCAGTCTACCCTTAGTGTATGTCTATAATTGCAATAAAGATTTGAGCAGTTCATTGCACCTACCGGCGTCTACGCTACATTTAGAAGCGATTATCTGGCACTATAACTGAAATAGACACTAAGGAGCAACTATAGATCAGTTTAAATTGGTCAAGCATTCCTTTAAAATAATATTTTCATTCTTGTGGGCGGAAATAGGGTTGACTACTAGGTGGGAAAATAGAAGGTCAGATTTTCATTTTTTTTTTTTTTTTCGTGCTGTGAACCTAGGGCCGGTATATGTCAGTCTGACGTCGCGGATTTCGGAGTATTTGCTCGTATATTGGCTGTTTTGGAGTAGGAAAAGTTATAGAAACTTACTAGGTTGACCTAGTATAGGTCTACTTACTAACTTACTAGGTTTGGTTCCGTTAGAATGCATTGGAGTTTTTCAATGCACAATTATCAAAAGCCTTCGTCCACTCTACCCTGTGATTGTGCTTTTTTTGCGTCCGAATCATTGGAATGGTATGCGCTGTAGAGGTATAGTAATTCCTA
>NC_051163.1:18836778-18905781 GCF_013339745.2 Dermacentor silvarum
TCGCACAAATCAATTACAATTACAGGTAAAACTGTGTCAGCCACGTAATATGAGCAAGCGATAGCTTTTCTTTTCATGGAAAAGCCTCAGTCCCATGCCGACATTAATACTTATAGTGGTTGTCAAGGCAGTGGTCATCATTGGCAATATTTGAAAGCTTTTCATAAAGGAGTAGTTATCACAAGGGAAGTGGAAACTAGCACAGCTTGTAAACAGCACGTTGCAGTGCTAAATGTACGCTGGTTATTGACAGTAATAAATAGTATGACCATTAGAACTGTTAAACAAGACAGGATAGGAATAAACTTTATTTGTCCAACAGTTATGGCTGTTGATAAACAAGACAGAAGCTCACAGTAATATGAAGGCTTGAAGTGATAAACAGTATTTGGAAGAGGAATGTAGCTGGAGCGAACACTTCAACAAAGATTTGCGTCTTCGTCAGTGTCGCAAACTCAGCAGAGTTTATGTACGCTTAGCTCACTCTCCTGCACCCTCAATGTGGGATGACGAGGAGAATAAGTTAGTGCGTCGAGTGAGGAAAGTTGAAGTGTAGGAAAGACATGGGGAGACAGCGAAGGAGAAGGTAGAGGCACTGTTGTAGGTTATTCTTCCAAGAAGTAGTAACGATAAAAAAGGAAAAAAACATTTAAACATGTATAAGCAAGCATTGCCAATTGTTATGCCTACTCAAGTTAGAGATGCCCCCCCACCATAAGAGATGCTATATATAACCGATTTAATATATAAAGTGGCCTAAAGTTTTCTGCATAGTCTTTTCAATCATTATGACACCTGTCTGCAGAAGATTTAACCGAGTGCTCACGACCAGAGCAAATTTTCCACAGACTGCATACAACACCACAGCAGGCACCCTCTATTTTTTGGAATCTGAAAAGTGAAAGATTATTCAAATAGGCAGTGAAAAAAAATCGCACTGAACAAAATCTAGATCTAATTATGAGGCATGCCGTGGTGTGGGACTCTGGCATTAATTTTGACCACCTGGGGTTCTGTAACGTGCACGTGAATCTAAATACACAAGTGTTTTTTGTTGCATTTCACTACCACTGAAATGCAGCCACCTTGGCTAGGATTGAACCCGCAAGCTCGAGCTCAGATATGCAACACCATAACCACTGTGCCAAGAAGCATTACACGAATTTGTAAGTTGCAAAACACCTTGGAGGCTTTCGCACACTGAAACATTACACGCCATAAAATGCACTTCTTACATTTATTTACACAGTACAGACATACTTACCAGCGGCTCATATGACAAGCATGGAGGCACCTCTCGTGCTCTAACACACGTACCATCCAGTAGCTGCCACATAGCCACATACCAGAGACAAGCTCTGGGTCTGTACCTATTGTCACAGACATACTTACCAGCAGCTCATATGACAAGCATGGAGGCATCTCTCGTGCTCTAACACACATACCATCCAGCTGTGACATATGGCTGCACACCACAGACAAGAACAGATGGTCACGACTTGTTAGCATGCGAGCCTTCAACCTGCTTCAATAAGGCATGCCAGCACAACACTACTGCACCACTTCTCTCTTCCTCACTGCACTGCAGGCTTGTTACCAGTAATCGTGCCCTGCTGACGTGGTTATCTCTTCAGTTTCTATGTTGCTGTCCATAAGCTGCAGTTTAAGGACTTCCTTTTGAGCTTCAGTGGGCCTTGAAAGGCTAGATGATGGCTGGGACAATCTAGGGTTTCTTGTAGAGTGAAATCTTAATTGGTGCACAACTTTTTTGTTGGCCGGTTCATTCGAATCATCTGGCATCTTTCTTTTTCGGTCACTTTCAACAAGCGCGAAGACTGGCTCAAACAACTTGTTTGCCTTTTTAGCTACTTCCTCGGAGACTTCACCATCTGATATTGCTTGTCTGACTGACTCCATTTTCGCTGTAAAGAGTGCCGAGCTTGACACTGCTTTGGCTGCCTCCAGCTTTGTTATACTCTGCACAAGGTGCAGTGCCTGGTTTGTGTCGCATGATTCTTCGGGTGAGCTCTCATGGCTCTTGTCACTGCTGATTGGATTAGCGATGACCACACAGTGAATGTGCTTGCACACTGTGCAGTGTACAAGATGGTCATTGCAAGTGCACGTGTAAGTATGCACACACACTGCGCATTCCTTGCACCTCAAATGACAGCAAGCACCATCTCCCACTTTTGACACTTTATACGAGAGCCCTTTAATAGACTGAGATGGCACAGTCCATGTGCCATCTTCGTTCAATTTGGCACATGCTGCCATGTCCCTGCCAGACCTGTGGTTCTTCGCAATTGTGCTCAACTTCTTACCCTTTGCCCCTTTTATCATCCAGATTGCTCTCTTCATTAAAAAATGATATGTCAAGTCCATGAGGGCGGAAATTAGTTTGTCAACACGCTTGTTCTGCTTTCCCTCCAGCATACTATGCTTTAACGTCCTGTGCATGCTCTCAAGGTGCATGTTTGTGTTGACACCTGCATCAATCCTAAAGCAATAGGCCCACTCTTGCGGCCTAACTGCATAGTGGTCTTTGAAGTACTTCACGAAGTCCTTCAGTTTTTCTTTCTCATCGGCAAGGAATTTTTCAAGATAGTAATTAAATTCCTTTTCCCCAGGTAATTCTAAAAGTAGCCGCACCCTATGGTAGGCAAATGGCCTCAGCTGCTTCTCCACACACTCATGTATCTTCTTACGCCAATTCTTATCCACATGCCAGGCACAGAGAAGTTTCTGTTTGGGGGCACCCATGACGGTGGACCATGCCTTGTAGAATTGCGAGGCATCATCAGACATAAATGTCTTAGCAGCCACTTTTTTGGCCATGGCAGACTCCAGAGATTTAAAGAATGCTGTAAGAGTTAGCTCATTCATGCGGTTGCAGATGAAATAAGCTACAGGTACACCTGATCTTACTTCATCTAGCACCAGAAGAGTGGTCAGCTCAAACTGGTACCCTGTAGTGCCATGTGTGGAGTCAAGACATACAGTTCCTGCAGGGCCCAATTCTTCTAGTAGCTCCCTCTGAGGCTCTGTCATTAGAACAAGAGCAAAATCTGCTGAAGAAAATGTACCACTTGGGTCTACTGCACCTTGTGCCTTGTACAGGCGGACAAGTGCTTCACCTTTTTCTTTCATTGCAAGCACCCACGTGTCTACACTGACAGCATCATTAGCATGACAACGCTCAGGAGCAGCAATGCTAAACTGCCGTTTGATGTTATGAAGGCTTGAGCGCTCTGCCAAATGCATTGGCCTCAGCTTGGCGGCAACAGATGTTCTTATTCGTTTTAGGATGGTTTTCATGGGCACACCTCGTTCTAGGTCCTCTGCTATGCTGATCTTTTCCATGTCACTCATTCTCAAGTGCTGAATTTCTGCTTTATGACCATAATGGGTTCTTTGATACCTGACTTTTATGGTGGTGCCTTCAGGTGTCCGACTCCGAGTGCTGTCCTCCTTTGTGACAGTAATAAATGAAAGACACACCTTACCAGACCTGCAGCTTCCCTGACTTTTCTCCCGACGGTCACCATGACCTTCCTTTTTCCTCGCCTCGCCTGACCTATTACAGTAATAGTGAATCCTTGTATCTCCACTGGCCAGCTTTTTGGCACCCCTTGGCAAAATGAACCAGCAGTTCTGACTAGCCTCTTCTCTTGCTTTCCATTCATTAAATTCTGTAATAAAAGCACAAAATAGCATCAGATAGAAGTACTTTGGGGAGAGAGTGATGTAAACCAAAATAATCACTTCGAAGGCCTTGGGCATGGGCTAATGTAGCATTTATATTTTAATCCCTCATCTTCAACTTGACCCTGTTCAAATTTGAGTTAAAATTGAATTTAATATTGCAATGCATCATAACTTCAGAAAATTTGCCATAGTAGTCTTGTTTTAATAAGAAACAAATATGAAACAAATCTATCCTCGCTCCTTCCTCAATATTGCATCAGATTGTACGTCCACCAAAATGCAATTATGATGAGACAAAGACGAATTGACGGTACATGGTGCAAACTTCGTTTTGAAGCAACAACGTCAGAACAGCGCGAATCCCTTCTCTCAGTGAAAACAATAATGATTGCAGAAACGTCAGGTTCCACGTTATTCTACATGAAATACACCAGTGCACTTTTTTCATTAGATCTGATCAATGTCACATTTCTTGAACACTTTTACAAATAATCACTTGTTTTGGAAACGGCAGAAATAGATTTGCTTTCCTTCTCTCTTAACGCAAAAGACTCTACCATGCGAATTTCACATAGTATGCAAGATGGTCGCGGCATTGACAAATGTACGTACGAGCTTTGCACAAAAGCCGGAATTTCAAGTGTGGTCCAGACTCTGCCGCAATGCGACCTGCACTGAGGCGAAGGCTAGGCCATGCACGCCATGCACGTGGTGCAGAGCAACGTCAGAACGCAGAGCAAATTCCTCCTCTCGCTTAAGAAAAGAAGAAAAAAAAAAAAAAAGATTGTGCGCGCATCAAACTTCGCTCTCTTCTATGAAATGCACTATTAAAGAATTTTCCCACAATACGCCGGGCGACCATGAGCTGCTGACAACAGCACGTGCTGTTCAGGAATGTTGTAAGCAGACCATGCCAAACGTATGTAGTGTACCGCGGAAAGCACGCACACCTGACTAACTAGCTGAATTGGACAAACAAAATTTATATTGAATGAGGATACAAACTTCTAAATACACCATGGGAATTGATTAGGCACCTGCGCAAAAGCTGTTTTTCGCGAAACAGTGAGAGAAAACAAAACCGCGAGGCATAAGCAATTGCTTTTTGGGGCATATAGCGCAACAAGAAATTAAAAAAAAAAAAAAAATTAACTGTTTCTCACCCTTATCGTTCCGGAACACCATGTGCGCGTACTCAGCGTCGAAGTTGTGCGCAGCGATGTGGTGCTCCGAATACTTCTCCATTGTAGGCACGGCAGTGCCACATACGTCGCATTTCATCAATTTCTTGACATCCACGGCCACTTTGTGGATGTTCCTGATGTGTTGCAGCATGTTCTTCCTCTGGGTGAATAGTTTGCTGCAAAATTCACAGCGACGATCGTCATCGCCGATGGCAGCTCGATAACAGACCTGCGCCATTCCGAAGCGGAGTAGGCAAGAACAAGAGAACGGCGAGCAGTCGTATTTATAGATGCCATCGCGGCGTTGCAAGCACGTGGTTTCGTGTCACTGCGAGCACATGGGTCGTTGAGTGGCCCACAAC
This sequence comes from Dermacentor silvarum, assembly GCF_013339745.2. NCBI lineage: Eukaryota > Metazoa > Arthropoda > Arachnida > Ixodida > Ixodidae > Dermacentor > Dermacentor silvarum. The sequence continues at coordinate 18,842,033 of NC_051163.1, forward strand.
ACAGGGAAAGAACCTCCCTAATCACGTGACACACTAGGTACTTTGTGGCGCTTTAGGGGCAGTTGGAGGCCAACTTAGGGAACCAACATCCGGGAACGCAGGGTCACGTGGGTGCTGCCTTCTATTGTTCACCGGGTCCAGCCGAGCTGCGGCGAAACGCATGTGGAAATGCGGGTCATGACCTCCGAGATCCTAGCCTATTTCAGCCCGCAGTCTCTGAGGCAGTGTGCAAATAACTTGAATGGCCTTCTTTGCAACACTACGGGGGATTTGGACTGGACACGAACCAGATAATTTTTTCCCAGCCTTCGTGGTCGCTAAGTGTCATAATCGTACTTCATTTACGAGAGAAAATGTGTCAGTACTCCCTTACGAAAAGAAAAAGGGGTGGGGGTGGGGGAGAGAGATCTGAGTAGGCGACTTCAGCCGCCACCTTCACTGCCTGCCTCAAAGCGTGTCCCGTCCAGATAAGCCATCTTATTATCGATCACGAGCGCCACCATTCCGGGCTACTATATACGAGTCAATTCGTCGATTTTGTGCGCATTGGTATCATGTCATCAAGCTAACATAGTCGTCAAACAGCGGAAAGCGTAAAACCATCTTCCTGCATATGAATCGACTGTACTCTACCGCGAGCTGGCTGTAATCGTTGAAACCCCCCTGTTGATGGCCTTGGCAGAACCACTCATGATGGCGGGCACTCCAACGTTTAAACAGTCAGTACTTTGTACCACTGCTTTGGGCGCACGCTCTAAGCGCGGAATTAAGCGTTCTGCTATCCTACCCGAACTGAAATCAAAACCAAGATCTCTTTGTACTTATTCCTTAATCAATAAAGATTAGCCGGTCCCTTCCCCATAATGCTTGCTGATTGTTTTACCCCATGTATGAGTGAGAGATAGAACGCAAGGAGAGGAAAGGCATGGAGGTCAACCAGATGAGCGTCCGGTTTGCTACCCTACACTGGGGGTAAGGGAAATGTTTGTTGTAAAGCGTCATGATTCCTACACACTCTAGAAACAGTTTACACCATTTGGGGCGTATCTCTAGAGATTAGGGGACGTCCATAATCTAAAACTCTCCTTTGTCCCCACAAAAATTATCGTCGTCTGTCTTGCATGCGTTTCGTTTCGTGAAAACTCTGCGATCACTCCTTTCCTGCGCAAAATGCTATGTCATGCTGATAACGAGCATGCCATGGCACATGCCGATTGTTACCTGAAAGTACCGGGCGCGCAGCGTTAAAGAAAGGAAGTCCTCACGATTATTGTTCTGGCGATTGTTGTTGTAGTGATAGATAACAATGTGGGACAAAAGATGCGTCCCTAATGCTGCAAACTGTTTTATATATAGTGCAGGTGGCGGTATTCTGTAAGAGTCTACTTAGTGGACTGTCCATTTCGGCTGTCGCTGATTGGTTGCTGCTTCACGTGTAGGAGGGAGACTGGCTGGCACCTTCCTGCACGTCAAGCAGCAGCCAATGGTGACAGCCGAAGTGGACAGTCTACTAGGTGGACTCTTACAGAATAGCCCCCCAGAAATCATTGGATCAGAAAAGGTTTGCAGTTAATAGGTCGTTTCATTGCCACATGATCTCGCAATTCATTGTAAATCCCCTGCATTGTCCGTTATTAGCGCTATGTGGTCATCAGGGATCCTCTGCTGCACCATACGTGCCGGATACGGGGGTGTAAGCTAAATCAAAATCTAATTTACTATTTTCCATTCATCTTTTTATTTCCGGGCGATCTGTTGGGTGTGGCGGCACCCAGTGGAAATAAAAGAAACGACAACATTGCATGGAAGATTTAAAAGGCTCGTGATCGCTCCTCACTATTACCATATTCTTCTTCGCTCGTGGCAGCTATAGCGCTTGGGACTATGGAAACGCTCACATGCCGCTTAGAAACGCGCGACCGCGTCCAAAGGTGCATTATAATTATCACCATTGACACTCCTCGCTCGCGGCAGCTAGCGCTTTTAGACAATTGAAACGCTCAAATAACAAGTTTACCGCCAATGTGAGACCAGACAACGCTTCGCATAGACCGATTTCCACAGTTCGTGACAACCAGATTATTTTTTTTTCTTTCTTGATGAAACAGCAAGTAATAGCGCGAAGGTCTACATATTGACCAATGTAGACCACAATATGCGATCTCGCTGAAAAATGTAAGCAAGAGCAAATACAGCGTGGTAAGCGTGATAGCCGGTTTATTATTATTTTTTTAAAGTCTTTAAGGTAACAAACTCGGGTCACTGTACTTGAAAACAGCACAAAAGATGCGTACGAGTGATCCAGCAGACGACGCAAGCGCTTGTGTCGTCTGCTCACCCGTCCATGTCGTCTGGGCTGCTTTCAAGAACGGATACCGAAGCAGCTGGCTTGCGCAAGCCACACGTTAACGAGACAGTGGCTGACGTGGGCGATATTATATTCGACGTGAAGGAATCCCGTGGCATGATGGACGACCTGCCTCCCTCTCGGGTTGCCTCGTTAACCCGTTTTTGCGAGCGAAAACAGTAGGTTGTCGAAGAGCAGCGGAGTTCATTGTCAGGCTCCAAGCGCCGGTGCCGTGTGTCTCCAGGTTCGAGCATGTAATGAGTGACAAGCGCCCCGCTGGCGCTTCCTTGTGCGTAAAGTGCACTGCAACGCTTGATTAAGCACGGGTATGCATACGAACTTGCCTTTCGTCGTGTCTTTTCGATATAGAAATTGAGCACAAGTACACACGCAGGCACACAAACACAGACACAGATAGACAGACATACACACAGAGGCAGGCAGACAGACAAACACACACATACACACACACGCGCGCACACACACACACACACACACGCACACAAGCGTTCACTAATACAGTCGAACCTCCTTATAACGAAGACGCGTTCCCGACAGGAAAATACCCCCGTTATATACAATATTCGATCGTTATAAGCGTACACGTTGGTATGGTCATAAAATTGAGAATTTTAAGTTTACTTCGTTACATCCGGTAGCTCGGAATATCCATGTTCGTTACATCAAGTTTCCATATTGTAACTTTTTTTAAAGGAACGAAAGAAAGAAGGAAAGAAAGGAAACAAGAAAGAAAGAAAGGGTGAAATAATTGGATATCTTTAATATATATTTCAAGATCACGAAGGCGCTGACATTTGCTATTTTATCGCAAGCGCAAGAGAAAAAGAAAAATACTAAGAGGAAAGAAATTCGATGGTCGCACATCAACAAGTTCACGCTGTAGGTATGCATGTCACAAGCAAGAGCGCAGAAGTAAAATTTCACACCATTACAGGTGAGGTCACGTTTCACCACTGTCATCACTTTCAAGCAATTTTTTTTTATAAAACGCCTACGAAGCCAAGCGTGCTGTTCTGCCAAGGCCGATGGCGAGAATTGTCACGTCATGTCAGTTCTCTCCTTCCTTCAAGCTTTTATGTAAACTCATGGCGGTGGCTTATGGCGTCTATATATATATATATATATATATATATATATATATATATATATATATATATATATATACATGACGGTGCTAAAAAGTCTGTGCGACGTACCTTTTCCTTCTTGTATCCGCGCGCGTCCGACGTACCTTTAGACACAGCGATCACCAAACGGGGCATCAACGCCCACTGCTTCACCTGGTTCACCGCGCCGGCAGCCAGCGTCGGAGCGTAAACAAACTCGACCTCACTCCACAATGCCGCCACGCCGCCACGCCTATACGGCAAACGCATACAAAACGAGCAACGAAACTTCTCCGTAGTACCTAGGCTGTCATATATTCAAGGAGCAAAAGCCCCCAGGTTTTCTCTCTCGCACCCGCTCTTGCTCGCGCCTGCGCACAAACGTCGGGCGACTCCTGAAATGCCACGCCCCGCTGTGCTGCCTAGCAATTGCAAAGTCACGCCTGGGCCTCTTTATCTTGAAAGCCATCTGTGATGGGGACGAAGTCCGCCGTGCGCTGTTTTCGTGGCTTAGTTCGCATTGATGCGAGAGGCAGCACGAAGGTCAATTCGCTCGCTGCTGCAGCCGCGCTTCCTCACTCCAGCGTTTTGACAGCGAGCTTCCGCGGTCGTCGAGTGAGATGTGTTCAGATTTGCTTCTGCGCGCGTGACACCATGCTTGTTAATTTAGTTAGTATGCCTATGTTTACTAATTTATACGGCCGATAAAACTACTATCCTTACTACGTATAGCTGTCTACTAATTTGACATCGCAATCCACGCTTTGCCTTTCTGGTGAAACGGCGACTTTTTTCTCTCTTCCATGACCTATCGTCTCTCATAAAGGTTGAGTGTTGCTTGGTTTACGGACGACCTAATCCGTCCGTCTGTCTGTGTTGTCGAACAAACCGCGTTACGTTTCAGTTTGATGAAACACGCACATTCGCTTGTATGCACATACGTTCGCGTACGTGTTCGTGCTTGCTATACACGTGTTGGCCGTAGAGATGCAGAAAGCGAGTGACCTTCTGAAACTCCGTCAAAGTTGAAGCATCCATAGCACAATTGCCCCTGTTGCTTTAAATGCATGTACTCGATCGAAGGACAAACAAAGATGCAAATTAAGATATCTGAACAGAGCAAAACTATATATATATATATATATATATATATATATATATATATATATATATATATTTGTGAGCGAAGCCACGATGACGCACACCGCCTCGTCACTGAGTTACAGCGCCGCCAAGGACACCGGCCGACCTACCTAACTAAATATGGTATATACCTATATATACAGGGTGTTTCAGCGAACACTTTCAAAATTTATTTAAGGTTGCCTGCCCCAGATGGCCCAATTGTAGTTAATGAGCTGGTCTACTGGAAGAGGCGGACATTACTTGCGCAAAAAATGGAAATGCAAAGTCGACTAATTTACAAAAATTCACTAATTAAGTTTTTAACTAATTACCTGATGGCCCATATTGCAATTTACAAATTGTAGCCGTAGAGATCGCAAGGCGGATCCACTAAGAATTAATTCGCAGGATGACACCAGTTTCGAGATATTAATTCCCGAACTTTGCGGAGAAATGTATTGGCGTTCCAGTTAATTTTGTGCTTCAATGCAAAAACGATGTTTTGTTAAGAACTTAACTAGAACGCCAATGCATTTCTGCGCAAAGTTCGGGAATAAATATCTCGAAACTGGTGTCATCGCGAGAATTCGTTCCAAGTGCATCCGCCTTGCGAACTCCACGGCTACAATTTGTAAATTGCAATATGGGCCATCAGGTAATTAGTTAAAAACTTAATTAGTGAATTTCTGTTAATTATTCGATTATGCATTTCAATTTCTTGTGCAAGTAATGTCCGCCTCTTCGAGTAGACCAGCTCATGAACTAGAATTGTTCTATCTGGCACAGGCAACCTTTAAGAATTTTTGAAAGTGTTCGCTGAAACAGCCTGTATAGGCACCGCTTGGTCACAAAAGACGGGCCTACCCTTGTACTGCTTCGCATAAGTTCGATTTCATTCGATCTGTTTGCACACGCCAAACTCCCATCGACTACACTTTTCTTTTTTCGTTTTCTCATTTTGGGCTTCCGGTTTGAAGAATAACCGAACATTGTGAATACCCAGATTTGGGGTCTTATAGCAAATACTCGTATGTGCAGGAGCGATCGAATGTAACTAACTTCCAGAAAGCGCTTCTGCATTTTGTATATATCTTCCTCACAGCCAAGTCCCAGGTGCGTCCCTATAGTTCGTGCAGTAAGTTGAAAAAAAAAAAACGAAAAAAAAAACAGTATTTCACAAGTTTTCAAACACATCAATGCCCCGAACAAGAAGCTCTGCAATGAAATGCACCTTTGAACGCAACCAGCGTTATAGGGCTTAAAAGAGGCAAGTTGGCTTTTTGTACCCGACTTTCCCTGGAAAGCGCAGATGCCACCGTCCACGTGGCTGCCAGGCGGGGCAACGCATGCGCAACGTGAGGCCATCTCCTCGGGTGACCTCTCTCCCGTCTCATTGCGGCCCCCTCGCGCTATCCACCAGCGGCCAACGACCCGCATGCGCAGACCGGGTTTCCCCTTCTACGTTTCACTACTGCGGGCGAAGTACTAGTGTGAGCCGTCGCTCCTAGATGGTGCCGCCGTCCCGTAGCCGAGGGTGAGCTATTCGGCGATAACGCACGAGCAGCAGCCAGCAGCAGCAGCAGGCGGCAGCCACGGTCAGTAAAGTCCGAAATAGTTCGCAAAGAAAGCTTCGCTTTATTAATCCTCATTAGACAAAATGCACTGGTTCCACTTCTTCTTCCATCACTGGAAGCACCCTTGGAAGTTCTCTTCTGTTAAGCGCTGAAACAGCGATGTCGTTTCCTTTTTGAATTGTCGTCACAGCCATGAAATGCCGCCCCCGAAGCACCAGTTTGCATTTAGAGAACAAAAAAAAAAAAAAAGCAAGTCTTACGGGGTTAAATCCGGCGAGTAGGGAGGGTGTTCCAGCCCAGTGATGTAATCGCGTGCCAAAAACTCACGCACTACCAATGCAGAGTGCGCAGGGGCATTAATCATAGTGCACAATACACCATCCCACTTTCGACATATTTGGTGCACGCGGTGCACACGATCTTTAAGACGCTTTACGAGACCACCATCACGTAGAAAGCTGCATTGAAAGTTTGACCTTTAGATAAAAATTCCATGGCAGTCAAAAAACAAGATCAACGTATGACTTGAATTTTCGCTGTCTTACTTTTTTTTTTTTTGCTTTTTTTGTCTTCACTCATCTTTCAGTGAGGAATGGCAAACCCTCCTTGCTGTGCGACTTCAGCTTAATACCGTAATCCTAAATGAAACTGTCTTAATTTTAAACCGTTCAGTCAAAATCCGGTGAACGGACGACTTTCCCAAAACGAGTGCTTCCGCTATTATTCTGACAGTCATTCGACGGTCACCGAAAGCAAGAGAACGCACACGACCGATGTTTTCATCTTCGCACAAGGTGAAGGGACGTCCTGCTTGCATCGTCCTTGGGGGTCTTCGCGGCCTTCGCGAAAACGCTGGGTTCACTTGAACGCAGCTATTCCCTTTAGGGCATCCTTCCTATAGGCCTCTTGCAACATTTGATGAATTTCTGCACCATTGTTGCCCATATTTTTGCAGCAATTTTTACATTGATCATTTGGTCCGTCTGTTCATCGATCTCCATTTCGACAAAGACTAAAAATGGGTTGCAGAAAAAGTACGCACGAAATTCTGCCTGACTTGTATACTGGTAGTCAACCGGGTCATTTCGAGTGAAGAGAGGGAGAACGCGCTACCGCTCACTAAACCCTCTCCCACTTTTTTGCTTACTCACTGCATGGACATTTGGGATGGACCTCGCCCAGCTCGGGCACATAATCGCTTTTCATGCGGCGTATTCTCGGATGATCACGTTGGCAAGAATCGGCACTGGAAGCATGCGCACAAGGCCCAGAAAAACGCGAGAAAGAAACTCTCGTTGGCTGAGTCTCGCGAATTCTCGCGGAAATGATACTATAGCCGAAAGTGACCGTCCCGAGTATACGTTCCCAAGTTGGTTCTTATTACCGACACCTATGCTGCGAGCGTGACAGTACCGCACGCCTCCGACTTTATATCTGGGGTAGATATTTTACGCAATCGGCTTCCGAGTTTACCTTGCAAAGGATTGCAGCTGCAACGCGCAATAAAATGGACAAGGGGTCACACAGCCCCAAAAAAGGGAGACGAAGCAAGAACAATACGACAACGCCGCTATGGCAGCCTGTCTAAAGATCCTTTCTTTTGTTCTAGTAATGAAACCAAATGGTTGTGAGTAAGCGCGTCGTCGTCCTCAGTCGTTCATCTTTCTTGGTCCAGGGGACGTATTCTTGGACGATCACTTTCGGCGATACTATGGCCTTCTCGTGACACAGTGCTGAACCAGCCAATCAGCTCATCTGGTTTCGCTCAACCAGCCAATAAGCGCGCCCTAAAATTGTTATAGCCAAAAGCGATGGTCCGAGAATACGTCCCCTGCAGCTGTTTAAGCGGAATTCACACGACGGGGCGGCACAACTGCAGCTTCTGGCACAAACTTACAAAACCCGTTCGAGCTCTGTAAAGCATGCACCGCAGAACGCACGCTTGTACTGCGGCGTAGTGACTGCAAGCACTTGCATCGCGGCCTTGCCTTTAAAGGGGCCCTAAATAGCCGCGCTAAATCAGTTTAGGTCTGGTAAAGCGTTCTTTTAACATTCTACGTTTATTCGTTTATTAATTCCCTTTTACTAATTTCGCACCCAAGCCTCAGCGCCGGTACCTCAATAAGATGTAATGAATTTCTAAGTATTTATCTTGCATTTGGTCGATGGTGGCGCAGGGAAAGTTATCGAATCTTGCTAGGCGGGCCTTTGTACAGTAAACAAGAATATAATGAACTACAGTGTTCTATACACCATCCCACAAGTCGTTTTAAGCGCTGCCGGAGATATGAGGCGCACACAAGAATATCCTTGCGCAGCGGACTATAGTTCCGGGCGTAAGTGTATGAATAATGGCATGATTATAGAACTTCTTTTTTTTTTGCATGATACATAATACGTTCCAGTGATACGTGACGTACTAGGCCATTTGCGCATTCACGTCGTTTACCGCGAATTCAGCAGCCGCTGAGCAAATCACGCGGCGCGGATGAACACATCTCGAGGGGCATTCGGCTTTCCTATTGGTTAAGGAGTCCTGCAGCTTCCACAATGCAGCATGGCGGCGTCGCAATCCGGCATTTGCTTTCTTTTTTTTTTCGTCTTTTCTGGTGCATTAAGCCTCCGCTTACGAACTGAACGGGTAAGATCGGGCTAGCCTGCTAGGTTTCATTGCGATAGCAGTTATACCGATATTCCAGGTGCGCTGTGGCCGTTGCCGTCGCCGTGCTGTCCCGAATAAAATCCAAGTGCGAGGGGAACCGGCGGCCGCATCAGCGCCCCCTAGCCCACCTGCTCCGCGTGTGGGGTCAAGCATATGCGAGGGTGAGCTGAGAAAGACGTTGGCTTGACGTGTGCCCGATGCTGCTGGTCACGTGATCGAGCCCAAGCTGCCCGCTAGTGTTGGAGGTCGCGTAATCTGAGTTTAGGAGACGCGGCATGTAGCTTGTAGCACGGACATTAGCGAAGTGTCCTTCGTTGCCGCTATTTGGAAGGGGAATTCGTTGACGAAGATCAATGTTCTCTCGAGCCGGGACCGGTAGCATATCAAGTGCTCGATGAAACAGGCGACGACCGCATTGTACGAGAGGGATGCAGCGTCCACCGAGAACACGATTTGGAGCGGGCGCGTTTCGGGGCGCACATATATATACAGTGCAAGAGTGAAAGCTTATTTATTTATTAAAGACGATAGTCTTTCTTGGGGAACTTAAACGCTGAAAATTTGGTCTGTCTGTCTGTCTGTTTGTCTGTCTGTCACCCGATTCAGCCACCCGGCCAAAGTTGGACCACTTGCTTACCGCCCACACTACTTAAACTGGTACGGCTGTTCATACTTGTGAACGTTATCGATCACAAAGTAAATATTACGCATATCTGAGGTGCAACATCACTAGGTAAGTATTAGGAGGTGTGTTCCTTTAATAGAAAATACATAGATACGTAACTCTAAAGACACTAGTTTCTTAAGCTGCGCTGAAAATGCCATGCTATGCGCGCCGACGAACGACGTTCCCCGACTGCGCGCCGACGAGCGCCCTCTGCCATGGAGGAAGGAAACCCTCTGCACAAGCTCATGTTTCCCGATGTATTGCCAGATGGCGTCCATGTCTCACGCAGCGCCTCCTCAATTTTATCAATGCCAGCCAGATGCGGCCGATTCAACATAAAGGAAGCGCTGTCTGAGGCAGGGCAAAACATAAATGGCCGCTTGATGAAATAATGCGGTAAAATGAAATCTGTTCAAACAAACCTTCATGCCAGGACGGAAATGGTACGAGAACAGCATCGCGGGTGGCCGCGGATCAGACCAGCACTCATGTAGTACGGCCGGCAGAAGACTATCGTCTTTCGACGACATTTGCAGCGAAGCACGCAGATACGCGGCAAATTTTTATTTATTTATATATATATTTATTTATTTATTTATTTATTTATTTATTCATTGATTTATTTATTTACAATACCCCTAAGGGCCCTCATGCGAGGGTATTACATAGGAGGGGGGGGGGGGGGGGGGACACGAACTCGTGCATGCAAAATACAGCACTAGCGCTCGAAATACAACTATTAATACAATGATTACAGTGGAAACATGAAGTATAACTCAAACATGAAATATACAGAAGAAGTAAAACTACATAACATAAACACAGACAAGGAACATGAAATAAATAGATATGAACAGGGAGTATAAGCACTAATTCTTGAAATCGCCAGAAACTTTATACACAATATGTTAATATGTATACACATAACAATAAGTAATGACTAATCTGCTACCACTAACCGTTTTCTGGCAACTAGGTGGTAGCTAGGTTATTCCATTCTATTATTGTGCCAGGAATAAATGATCTTGCGTAAAGCGATGAGCGGCACGTTATGCGTTTTACTTTGTAAGCGTTGTCACGGCGCGGGAAGACAGCAGGGGGTGGCGAAACGAAGTCATCGTGAAGCGTGGAATGGCGATACGGTTTATGAAATAAGGTTAGGCGAGCAAACTGGCGTCGAAGTGATAGCCGTTCCAACTAGGCATGTTATTTTAATGGTGTGACGCTGGTGAAGCGCACGTGAATAATCTGAAAAGATGAAGCCATGCAACAGCACGGTTTTGCAGAGATTCAATGTTATTGATAATGTACTATGCTTGATCGGGATCCCATAAGGGAATGCATGTCCTCTGACGCAATTTATGGTGTTTATTTTTCCAGCGTTTATTGCATTAACCACCTCTCACCACTTCTGCGCAAAATCTTTTTTCTCCACGAACCACTAAAACTCTAGTTATATCCTCCTACTCGTTCCCTCGTGTTAACTAATGTCCTATAATCTAGCTATCATTCCTCATTTTCTCATAAGCAGCATGCTAGCTACTGGAAGATGGGCCGAATGAAGAATATGCTGAAACAGAAGGTTGCCATGGAGAAATTGGCATCATCCAATAGCACGGCCATGGCGCACGATAAGAGGCAAGATACAGAAATAGTCATTCAATCAAATGAAACTCAGACTATATAAAGCAAGAACAATCGATTGTGAGCAATTGACAAGTGATGACCACCGCTAGTCCATGCTCAAACAGCATTAGCAGAGTCTGCGAAGTAAAGTTCGAGACGAAGAACAGGCCCAGAGGAACCAACAAGGCGCACACATGACAAACTCACCTACATCGCCATGTCAAGGAAGACATCAGAGTTGCTGTGGAGAATTCAGCCACTGCGCACACTCCAGGCCTCGCAGATCTCTCATGTGAGTGTTGGTCTCGCCACACAGATTTGCGGCCCAACGTGATTGGATGTTTTGAAAGGTACACGCGTGCCAACCCTCGTACCCAGACCCCGAGGAGGAGTGTGGACTTATCACTTGCCACTCTTGCATGGGGCATCACCAATCGGCTCTGCAGAATGAGATCCAAGGGATCCACCGTGTGCATGGATTTGAAAGTTGTACTGTAGGAGCGAGTTTGTTTGGTAACCATGAAGCTCGTGCCACCTCATATGGTGCCCCGAACCCATCTTACAACGGCTCCGATCACATGTACGTGTTTCTTCCCGTTCATGCAGCTCCAAACATGGCACCACTGCTTTACGGAGCATACTTCAGGCAAACCGCGTTTTTGTACCTTTCATTTTCTTTTACCAGCCTGCTGATAAAGTAGTTGCGTTTATATTTGCATCGGATCTGCCAGACAGGAGCGTTTCGTCTTGTATAGGCGAAGCAAGCGGTCGCCTAGGAAGGCGTTTAGGGAAGGGCGCAGCGCAACCCGCTTCATTGCATATTTGACCACTTTTAGCGGAGAAGGGCGCAATAATTTGACTTTTCTGCACGGGGAAGCAAAATAACTCCAAGCTCCGCTGCTGCCAGGCACTGAGCAACATCTTGCTTGCATGGGACATGCATAAAGCCTTGTTGTCATAAGTACACATGCACGTAAATACATGTTCAATATGTTCATCTTAGTCAAAGCTTGTGTCCAGATAGATATATGAACGCTCGACAGCACAATGGTTGCAATCAATACATCTAAAAAGCTTTGAGTGATAACTTCAAATACTATACCTGTGCAATGATCAAAATGCTCAATAGTAAACTGCAGGCAATTACCAACCTATATTCGAAGTTTACCCTGAAACTTCCTGTTACACCTCGTCATATAAATAATGCCATTCGCAGTGGTGGAACAGTCACTCGACCTTATGACGCAGGTCATGGCGCATGCAAAAATATAATTTGGTGCAGCGACAAGCACTTTTTGGCGCAGTGTCCATGCTCTCAATTTTAACTTAAATAGTTAATATAGATATAGCGGAGCCGGTCTTTTGCGCATCAGTTATACATTAGAGCTAAAAAATTACCAACCACTAGTTAAATTTTATTGCGATAGCAATTATATGGACACTCCAGGCGAATTTCTGCCATCGCCGTGAGGTTCCGTATAAAGTTTAAGTACGATAAGGTCGCCGCCGCGCACCGTATGCTGTAGGTGCGAGGAAAAAAAGTCGCAGTCTCGCGCGAAAGGCGAAGCATCGATTGCGATAGCAAATGGATGCTTTGGCAGTGGGCTCGTCAAGCTGCCGAATGGCAGCTTTTATTCGCCACTCCTCTGTCTGTTTGTGAAGTAGACGAAATAAAATTGATTGATTGAATTAGTATACAGCTATACGAAGTAACGATAGTAGTCTTATCGGCCGTATAAACTCGTAAACATTCGCTTTCGAACTAAATTAACAAGCATGGTGTCACGCGCACACAAGCAAACATGAACACATCTCACTCGATGACCGCGGAAACTCGCCGTCGAAACGCTGGAGTGAGGAAGCGCGGCTGCAGCAGCGAGCGAATTGACCTTCGCACTGCCTCTCGCTTCAACGCGAACTAAGCGGCGAAAACACAGCGCATACGAAGCTATCAGCACTCGGCGCACTCTGTCCCCATCGCAGGTCGCTTTCAATATAGCGTCCGCGCGGCCGCCGGTGTGGAACGCCGCCCCCCCCCCCCCCTCCCTAACCCCCGTGGCCTTGCACGCGACGGTAGACGGCGCGCTTCCCTGCCGGCTTTCGTCCCTTGCGCGCGCGAGATTGAGCTGCCATCGTCGAAAGCGTAGCAGTTTAGGCGAGTTGGTATGTCATGACTTTTAGGCTTGTAGCACAGCTCAGAACGAGCAAAAACCTGTTCACCCTGTTCTCCGTTAATTCCTTTTTATCACCCCTTCCACCTTCCTTTTTGCTCGTTCTGAGCTGCGCTACAAGCCTAGAAGTCAGGCCATCGTCGGCTCACTGTCGCACGTTTTCACTCGCACATACAGCATACGGCGCGCGATGACGATGTTATCGCCATTGGACTTTATACGGAACATCACGGCGACGCCGACGGCAGGAATGCGCCTGGATCGAGTGTCCATACAATTACTATCGCAATAATAAAGCATGCCAGGGCGAACCGAGAAGGATGGTGGCTTGGTGCGGCGGCGTCTTCTCTCGTGCGCAAGAGTGGAAGGCGGGGAGGGGACGCGCCGACTTTTCGCTCGCGCAAGGGTGGAGCAGGCAGATGTGCGCGCGCTAGGAGGGAGGGGGAGGCGGCCAGGGTAGCGCGTGTATCCGCTTGTACTCCGGTCGCGACTGCGCATGGCAAGGCCGCGCGCATCTTACTTTGGAGGTAATGCACGAGATAGCTGATGGCGTCGTGTGCGCTGTGTTCTGGCACGCCTAGTTCGCAATGAAGCGAGAGGCAGCACGAAGAGGAATTCACTCACCGCTGTTGCCACTCTTAATCACGCTAGCGTTCTGACAGCGAGTGTCCGCGGTCATCGAGTGAGATGTGTTCATGTTTGCAGCAGTTCATACGGCCGATAAAACTACTACTCGATGTTACTTCATATAGCTAATTTTTTTCAAATACCTTTAATAAGGTATTTTTAAAGTACTCCCGCCAACAACTATATGCTAGACAATGGGGGACCTGACATTATCCGAGACTTTTTTTGATCCTATGTCCAAGTGTGTCGTAACGGAACGAACCAAAACGATATTTTTGATCGGTTTTCGGTTCACGGAGAAAGTAAGCAATCCGAAAAAACCGACGTCAGGCAACGTCAGAATTAGCGCGCATCTCAGGGGTCCACATAAGCGCGTATCTCAGGCAGGCATAGTGCCAGCATTAGCCTATCGAGCCCTCGACTAATCTAAGCCTGCCACTCTGTGCACTACCAGATCGGCATTAACGCGCAAGCTCCGAGCAGCAAAACTCGGAGCTTGCGCGTTAAGAGCTTATCGTTTCGTTTTCTACGGGTACAACGCTTTGTTACCGAACTTTTATTCTTAGTTTGTGTTCGTTTCATCGGAACAGCGGTCTCGAATTACGGCGAGTACCCTCGATGACGCGCTTTTGAGATCATGCTCAGCACCTTGACTGAAGGCACTTAGCATCATCTCAGGAAACAGAATTCACTTATTGAGAAATATCAATACTATGTTTTTATCGTTACTTTGAGTGAGTGACATAACTTTATTTGAAATCCGGCGATTGGGAGGCCCGGGCCTGGGGCCGCCTAGATGGCCACTGGGAGCTGTTGCTCCCGCACGGCATCCATGGCTTGCTGAACGGCCCAAAGTTGGTCTTGGAGCTCCACCGCGCCCGTAGATTTTCCGGGGAGACTGCCATTTTTAGATGCGAAGCAGCTTATGGTCGGGGCTATGTCCCTCCCTCCCTCCGCCGTGCGGCGTTCACTTCCGCAAGCCGGAACCGGAAGCCGGCTTCCGGAGAACCCTTCCGGCGTTTTGCCCGAATGTCTGCTCTTATCACAGCTATTGCACCACCTTTTATAATTTTCACGTAGTCGGACAGCTCAATTATGTACTATTCTAGCTTTCCGACATCCTTCCTGTACAAACCGGCTGCTCATACAAATGACTATGCTGAATGTGTAGTTGGAGGTAAATATTCTGTTAACAAGCCATTTGCCGATTTGTTTTACCGTCTCATCAAAGCCTCCTTACTTTAAGATTCTGAAAACTGGTAGAGTAAGAGAACAAGAAAATGAACATACAACCACAATGTGAAGGCTTCAATTTTTATTCATAGTCACGTGTGGCAGACAAGCCCTATTCACACAGGGAAAGAAAAGTTGAAGTGAGACACCTTCAACGTAGGTAAAAAGAAAAAAAATTAAAGAAAGTCCGCGCTTTCCAGTTGCCGTATCTGTTAAAAAGCAAAAATTCAGGTGTGGTAACCAGCTAAAAGCCTACCCTTTTTGTTCCTGGCAACTATGAAGCACCACTAAAGAATGCTGAACTAAGGCTAATGCATACTTGTACCGCTCACTAAGGCATACTTCAACAGTCATGCGGGTGACCCCCCCACCTGTTCTCACAAACTCCTCGACCGAGCAAACATGGTAGCAAGCTACTACACCCGCTGTTGGTCAAAACAGCTTTACACTAACACTAGTGTCACATGAGCACTTTCAATCGTGACAGAGCCCTGCAATCGAAATTGTGCTTGTGTGACATCTGTTTAAGACATACTATGGCTAAAGAAAGTGGCACATTGAAGAATAAAAACTACCGGAAGTTCAGAGCAGAGAAAAAAAAATGTTATTTAAAAGGCCTTCTTTTGGTTTTCATACAAACAGCATTGTAAAAAGGAAGCAGGAATGCACATTCAGCTTTCCAACACATGTGCTATCCCTTATGCTATCATACAAAACAATAGCTTTCTTCCGGTTATCTTGACAACATTTGTACGGTACTGGGGAGAGAGGGGGGGGAGGGGCAGCAAAGACTAAATGTACTCTTTCGATCAATTAGCGACTGTAGCACCGGTGCAGTGCATGAAATGCCTCCTCAGCAACAGTGTTGCACAACATCTTCAAAGCATCGGAAAGGCATGTCCCCCTTGAAGTCGCTTCATCTGCCAATCAATTCGTCTCATACCAGCACAATGACGGGCTGCTGACAAGGACTACACTGCGTTAGGGCTGAACCGCATTTGGCCTGCACAGAACGAGAGCTCATTTAAAGCCAGTTCTGGTAGCCTCAAACCAGCGCACGTCGTGCAAGTTACTTTCAGCAGCTGTTGCTCGTGCCGATATGCCTAACACCTGGTAGCACAGCCAAGGTTGTCAGAGCAGCATAACACAAAACACGGGTAGTACAAACGGTGCTAAGAAAAGCTCCAGCATGATACAAGGTCTGCCTATTGCACCAAAACCCTCTCCCCCTCTCTCTCTCTTCAGCTCAAGTCATCGCTTCACTCCACGATATACAAACTTCTGTACAGTATGTGAGCGGTTGGCCCCGGCTTGCTGCTTCCGAAGCCACCGAAAAAGAAAAGAAAAAAAAAGAAAAATTGTGAAAGGCTGCACTCGCACATGGCCTTTGACTTTGCCCTTGAGAAACCCCACCTCCTTCACAAGGCAACTGGGAGTGGTCGACATTGCAATCGCTGCACGAGCAACCGCTTTCGCACATGCACACACGAACACACTAGAAAAAAGCTAGCAGTTTCTCAAGACGCTAGCTGTTCCTCGGACAAGCACACCCCACACAGGCGCAGGCAACACCAGCCCCGTCCCTCTTGACCCCGGAGTCCACTCTAAAGAGACGGCACCATGACTAAAGAGGATGGTCTCGAGGCGGGAGGTCACGCGGCACCGACGGAGACTGGAGCCCCTTGACCTTGACTGGAGATGCCTGGAATGTGACTCCGGCTTAGCGTGTCCTGGATCAGAACCTCCACCATATTCCTGTCATCCTGCAGAAAGAAAAAAATGCAAGATCTACTTGTAACTGTAATCAGTGTTTACTACAGTTTATTCTTTCAACAGTCAATTTCCTTTGGCAGCGGAATGTGCAAGTACGAGGTATAGTACCTTGTTGATGAAGCCATAGTGAACCAGCTCTGTGGCCAGCACGGATGGCGTGTCCTTTATGCTGAGCTCGCAAGTCAACTGGCGATTCATTTTGTCGTCCATACGCAGCAGGAGCGTCATCTGCAAAGAAAGGCAATACATCTGGTGCTCAACACACCGTGTGTGCATTCATATCTTGAGAACTCCATCATAAACACCACAACCATGATGCTCTATACATGGCCAAGCATAACTCGTACCGTGCTGCTCTCAGTGTGTCTTAGACAATTTCTGTAGAGTCAAGAGATAAGGCCTTTTCTCAAAAGGATCTAATATTGCTTTATAAAGCTGCTTTACCTTATGCCCCGTATCCAACAGTGCTATCGGCGACTTTGTAAAGACCCGCCTTTGGTTAAATAACAGCGCTATTATCACCAACATCGTTGAGCCCAATGATGATTAAATATCAACAGTGCTATTAACACAGATGTTGTAAAGGCCCGCGTTTGGTTAAATAACAGTGCTATTATCACCTAAATTGTAAAGGTCAATGTTGATTAAATATTAACGGTGCTAGTATCCCTGCTTTGTTAAGGCCAAATTTTGGTAAAACACCACAGTGGTATTAACTTGAGTATAGAAAGGAATTCATCTTGTAATGCTCAGCTGAGTACTACGTACTGATAACCATGGAAGGACAACCATGGAGTGCTACTGACAACAACCTTCGGTGCCCTTCTCTGGGAACGTATCCTGAAACTGTTCCACTTCGGCGATATTTCGCTTTTCGAATTCAGATGCGCGCTTATTGGCTGTTTTATAGAAATTGGATGAGCTGATTGGCTGGTTGAGCCCGACGACATTCAATTTTAGCTCAACCAGCCAATCAGCACGCATCTGAATGCGAAAAGCGAAATATCGCCGAAGTGGAACATTTCAGAATACGTCCCCTAGTGCGCCCTTAAATGGGTGTCACGAATATGGAGCACCATTACAAAATGAGCCTTATTATTACCGACCTTAATGTCCCAATATTAGTTAAATAACATAACTGCTATTATCAATGACTTTGGTATGGCCCAATTTTGGCTAAATATGTAAACAGTAGTACATTACCACTGACTTTGTTAAGGCCTAATTTTGGTTAAACATGACAGTGCTATTATAACCAATTTTGTGAAGGTTTAATTTTGGTTAAATATTACTTACCACCACAACATAGACTTATATAGAGACAATGATAGCATGGGTGTGCTTTAAGTGCCCTCATTTTTGTATTCGTCTATGTTGTTCTGAAGATAACATGTGTATATATGTTATTCTGAAGATAACGTGTATAACTTGCACCAACTTTTCCAATTACGTGTAAGTAAAGGTCTTTGCTCAATGCTACTGCAGCCTCAATTGAAAACCTCAATTGATTGTCCTGGTTCAAAAAGAAGAGGAAAATGAGACTCTCTCAATTGCCATACACATGTCTACTTGCGGGAACAAATATGCTCTGTTTGTGCGAGCCCTACACAAGCACCACGATACAAATATATTGCCTGGAACACTGCCTAGTACATGCTACGATGCCTTTTGTCACAACATGGCAAACAAGCACAACAGACCCCACAACTGCAGAAAATAGCTGGCGATGTTGTAAAAGGTGCTGGCCCTATGTAATCAATTACCTTTTAAGAAGAGGTTAAGTTTGCCACGAAACATCTAGCTTCTGCTCAAGGCTTTTGGCTGGTGTGTAATTTCTGCCATTTAACTGATATGAAAGTTCATTTTGACATGACTTCAAGCTTCATGCACATAGTTGAGATATGAACAAGTTCCTGCCTGCCAATGTTAAATAATTAATGTTAAAATAATTAAAGATCTTGCGTACACTACACCGAAACAGGGGACTGGGCAAAAGCACATTTTCTTTAGGTTTGCCTTAAGTATGTGCCTTGTGTGGGACACACACACACACTTGACAATTTAAACGATTATTTACCTTTGCATGCAACACACAAGCAGCAGCAAACTTTGAACATGACAACCTCACAAGCAACACACTGTTTTAGGATCACAGTGACTTTTTTAGAGACGCTGGTGTTGCCGATTTCACCTGCTTCATGAACTTGTCTGAATAAAGTGGCTCCGAGCAGGTACACCCTGGTGTACTTTCACGATCAGAATGCTTCCAAAGGTTTTGGTCGGAGACTGAGGAGCAAAATTTTTTCTAATACTTTCGTAAAACTGACGAAGCTTGAGTAAAATCGCAGAACGATACCGAATTCGCAAACTCTGCAAAAAAATTTGGGAGGTTTGGCAGATGTACAAGTTGAATAAAAAAGGAAAGCAGACAAAAGGATGACCAATGTTAACAAACTTACGACAAAGTTTTGAGATTCGTCTTGCTGCTTGATGTTGCACATCATGTTTATGATGCGGCGCGTCTCAGCGTCGAACGGTTCTGGTGATGCCGATTGGACAGACTCGGACACCTCGGGTGAGGATGCCCGGGGCCTCACGACTGGCTGGTGGGACATCACGAATGCTGTCAAGGGGTAGATGCCATTTCTGGATAGCAAAAGAAAAAGAAAAGGAAAAAAAAAAGAGAGCATAAGAAGGTGTGAGAGAACAGCAAGATTAAAAAGCCAAACTCTTGGTACAAAGCTAAGTTTCACTGACTCAAGCTTAATGTGATATGCCTGTCTGGCTTGAACCCCAAGTCGATCATACATCGGAGAAGTGCTGAAGAGATCTCGGGACTTTTCAACCTGCAATTTGACCACATGGAATTCTGAAATGTGCACCTAAACCTATATGCACACCAGTGTGCTTGCTTCTTGACCCCCACCGGCATGTGGCTATCACAGCCAAGAAATAAACTTGCGACCTCATCAAACTAATAATGTGGTTTAACCCTGTAGTGCCTTAACACAGTTCTACATCAAGAAAAATTATGACAACTTGTCCACCATAATTTGTGGGCATGAAGAGTACCTTCATGCAACAAAATAAAAAAATAAATAAACAATAAACCTAATTATTATATTATTTAATTAGCAATGGATTTGCTGAGTTATCTATACAACTGAAAACACACTCCAGCATATCAAAAACACTACTACAGGCCATGCGTTAACTTTTCCACCCGTAAGTCAATTTCAAGGTATCAAACTCAGTAGCAAAAATTATATGTTGGGCATTACATTGAGGTTAACGTCACAAATCAAACATGAGCTACGAGACACAGCATATTTCGGGACTCCAAATGAATTTCAACCGCCTGGTGTTTCCTAACCCGCATTTAAATCTAAATACACAATAATTTTCGGGCACCATCATCAGACTGTCGCTGCGACAGCCGGAAATCAAACTCACAACCACTTGTCTGGCAACAAAACACCATTGCCGCAGAATGACCACAGCGCATAAAAAATTTCATCCTTTAATGCCATTCCCTTTAGTCACAAGTTATAACGGAGTCTCGATAAATGCATCAAAGTTACGTAATTTTATTCCATGGCAGTGGAGACTTCACTGAAAGAAACTTAAAGTGGTAGGAGGATACCTTGTGCACCTTTCCAGTGATTAAAAGTAATTAAATTTCGGGGTTTTACGTGCCAGAAAACCGATTTGATTACGAGGCTCACCATAGTCGGGGACTCCGGATTAATTATGACCACCTGTGGCTCGATAGGTGCTTTCAAGTATGCTAAACACAAAATAGCTGACATTCTCATATCTGAAGTTCCTGTAGAGAGTTCTTGCATAGAGTCTATATTCTGCACGATCAAATAAACTTGACTGAAGACTTGAAAATGCTTAACCCATTCTGAAGCTGTACGCTTTTTACGGTTCTGAAGATGCAAGAACTGTGGTGAAACAAACTTTCAGCTGTCAGAAATAATTGGCGCCTCACGGCGGATGTGCACGGGGAGAGCACCCACCTGACATCTTCGAGCAGCTTCTCCAGCTCCAGCTTGGGCACCTCGTTCTTCCGCAGCTGCACGCCATCCCTGCCGTCCCGGTGAGTAATCTCAGCAACGATGTCTGCCTGGCTGTACCTCGAAATCACGGCCTCATCCGTCAGTTGGTCTGGGTGATAAGCTGAAAGTGTGAAGGCCCACCTTATGGAACCAACAGACCACCATTCCAGCTGTGGCCGAATGGTTAAAAAAAAAAAAAGAATCTAGCAAAGCAATGCCACAATCCCGTGTCCCCCCACCCCCGCATGTACACTCTGCGCCTCAGTTCCTTTCAGAGAAATTAAGAAAGTCTACAGCCTCGTCATGGCTAGGTAACTGCCAAGCATGTTCCTCTTGCGCTAGTACTAATTTTTTCTTTTAGTTTCCATACAGAATTTTCTGCTTAATACACAGAAATCTCCTTAAATGAAAGCATTTAACGTGCTCGCCTGGACAAAGATCTCAGAATGGCTACAGGAATTGTTGCACACGGCCGTCCACTCTTATTAAAGAAAACAGCTCATTACTGTTCAAGGCAGTATGACGCTAGCATTCCTTTTAAATGATGGGGTAAGCGTGGTTGATACCGCCTGAAAAGCAGGTGTCTATCGAATGCCTTGCCTGCAGGAATTCGTTTCAAATTTCAGTTGTTACGGGCATTTTACAATGATGAGTTGTTCTAGAACCTCATCCTAGCAAAACTTCTTCCAGGACCACGCTAATTGCTCACATTTGACACAGAGTCTCCAATGCATATAAAATCACACATATACACACAAAAAAAGCTTCAATTGTTGCTTTAATGCAAAACAGCATCAACGTGGCAACGTTAACCATGACACCATGGATGAACTTTAATAATCTTATCAGATCATTATAAGCAAACTGGGAACTTGTAGCGGTCAACCGGTGACCATCAACAATCTTCTCCAATATAACCATTTATGCACGGCAGTTCAGGGGCACCAATGCCAAGACACAGATTTTAAGGTAATAACTGTCCTGTGAAGGGAATTTCTCCCCTTTGACAGCCCCTCAACAGCTTGGTTGGTTTTGGCTCTTCTATTCAAACAACATTTACTTCAAACATTTTGAAGCATGACGCTTTAGCCCTTTGCAGTAATGTGTCAGGCCCCCTCCAGACATGCAAAAATGTCAATTACAGTCCTGCTTACATGTTACATGCTTACATGCACTGGCTAAGCGTTTGTTGCAGCACATTTCAGAAACTTTTTCAACAGCTGACAATTGCACTTCATCATGTCAGCACATTAGGGAAACACTCGTTTTAGTGACACATTTGAAAAATTTTTCACTTGTTTTTCTTTTGTGGCCTAACGCCCCAAATATGGCAACATTATCTCCACACACATTTTACGAAAAGAACTTGCGTAAGCTTACTTAATTTTGTAAAAGCACTGAAGAATAAAGCAACAATGAAAACCCTAAAGAAAACTGCCAAGTACAATAACTCTTATGAGTGAGACGCATCTGGTAGAATTTCTACAACAAAGAAAATACGGGGTGTCCGAAAACTAACTGTGCAGCGAGACAATAAACAAAAATAGGATCACAATTGTGAATGACAAGCAGTCTCAAGCGAGACCTGTTGTACATCTGTTAACGACCGTGGGGTGGACTCGAACGACTGGCGAACAAGAACAATCCTCAGACACTGCAGGAGCTACCGACAGCGATTAGCCAGCACATTAAACAGATAACACCAACAAACCTCCACCGAGTGTTTAACAATATGCAGTGCCGTGTGCAAATGTGTCTTCAAGCTGGTGGCAGACATTTTCAGCATCTCTTGTAGTGACCACTGCACTGCCATAAGTAAAACTTCAAATTTTAAGAACACCACCTCCACTGCACAGTTATTTTTCGGATGCCCTGTACGTGTCAGTACTTCATTAAAGAGACACAAAAGAAAAACAGTACATCGGTTTAGACCGGTGGAAAATCCTTTCAAAAGCTTTGTCATTCATTTAGCTGGAAAATGATGTTAGGTGGAACCGTCACCACCAATGTCGACAGTACCCCCAATGCCGCCAGTACCATCAGTGCCGCCAGTACCATCAGTGGGATGTCATAAATTTTGAAACAATTTGTTTTATTTGGGCCACACTGGTGAAAAAAGATTTATCAGAACTTGCCAGGTTGAATGTTTAGTTCCTTGACAGTACACTAAAGACCTTTCCAAAGGCTAAACTAGACCCAAGCATCAAAATCTGCAATGTCACAGCAAGCCAGTGAATTAACTGCAATGCAGCGGTGCGACCAGTGTTTCATTTTTGCATATTTTTTGGCTTACCGAGCCTCCTCTGATGGCAAGAGTGGTTGTTTTGCTATTGCAAAAGTGCGATTTACAAAGGCAGGTTAGCGTAACATTTTTATTAAGTCTTTAGGAAGCACCATTTTAAAGGCCAACTGGAACGAAATTAGCAACCACATAAAAAGCCTAATTTCAGATACAGTGTAAATATATAGATAAGCCTCTGTGCAAAATTTTACGTTTGAAATACAAGTGAATGCATCACAAAAATTTTGAAAGAAATTTGTTTTCCATATTGAAACTACAAAAAAAAAAAAAAGTGCTAGGATTACTGCTTGCCAGAAATGGCAAAAAACCTTGAACAAACCATCATGGCTTCTAAACAGGCCTCCGAGATAGGGCTGCACCTTGGAGGCTACGGTCTGGATTCACGTCATACTTGCTAACTGCAAGGCACAGCCTCCCGCATTTTTAGTATGTCGCGCTAGAACACTAGCATATGGTCGTACGTCGTCCTGAAGGGAACATCACATTAGACCATGGGTTCTCAAAGTGGGTTCCGCGGAACCTACGGGTTCCGCAGGCCCCTGCTCGGGGTTCCGCGAGCCACTGATAAATTTTCCCTGGTCCCGCTCTCGACAAGTGTCTTAAACGGCGAACACGAGGTGCGCTTGATCGAAAGAACCTCCATTACCCATGCCCGAGTGTCAAAAAGCACATCACAGTGCGTAACAGCAACGCGCGAACTGCGCAATAAATACGCAAGCAGCTTTTAGCCATGGAGGAAGGAAAAAAACTAGGAGGGAGCGTCACGTGACAATCTTGAAGCCTAGTCATAAAAAATTTAGAGGAATGGAATGATGGGAAATAGGCCCTCACGTGATAGGCAAGCGGTAGATTTTACTCGGCTCGCTTCGGTGGCTTCGGTTTCGTCTGCTGCGGGGGTTTCGGAATATGCGCACATACTCAGCGCGGCAAACGCACGCCGAGGTTAGTGAAAGAATTCGAGTGTGTGAAGCAGTTGAGTCTCGCCGCCTAATTAGCAGACAGGCGCCAAGGCTGTTGCGAACGAAGGCGTCGGTTAACCGGCATAGCGCCGAACAACCCGGGAGGACCACCTCAAGGACGACTGGTTGCGTTTCGGTGTGGTTTCAGGGAAACGAGGGAACCTTTCGCCCTGCCAACGTGTGAAGGCAACCAAGCCGCCCTTCCGACGACGATTCGTTGCGTTTGACGACGTCTTCTGGGAAACAATGATGCCTTTCGCCCCCTCAAAATGGTGCACGCGATTAAGCGAGCGTACAGGATCCGAAGCGACTGTCCCTACGGGAAAAAAATGCGTCCCGTCTTGTGCCCAAGGATGGACTGGCGAGCCGGAGACTCCGAACATATTTAGGGCCGTGCCGGCCCGTAGCGCAGTCGACACTGTTGCTCGAGATCTGCTCAAAGTCTTCGGCCTCTTATCAGACCGGCGAGAACTCCCGTCAGCAGTAGGCGCACCTGCGTGATGAAGTGTTTTGTGCCAGGATGCCCTAATCGAACAGAAAATCGGCGCGATGGCCTGTCCTTCCATAGGTAAGCACAATGAACGTTTCTTTTATTTATGAAAATGGAACTGCAATATTCGCGATCGTTAGTGACTACGTGCTCGTGTGAATTATAACTGACGAAATAGTGGTGCAATACTATTCAAGCCATTTTTTTTCCAACTTTGTCATAATTCCCCCTAAGTGTTAAACATTTATTTCTCTTTAAAGTACTTATATCAGCTAGCGTACACTCCTAAAAAGGTACGATGTGAAACTATTTATTGTCGAAGAATTACATTTCCTGCTATAAAAATTATTATTGACCGAATTTTGTAGTATTTCTTGTGGCTGAAAACAATCAAAATTGAAATAAAACTAATTAATTGAAGAAACCATGAACGATTAGTCTTCACACAACATACCAAGTTTTGCAATAGTTGCCAAGAACAATAATTTTGTAGAGAATATTCTGCTCGTTTTAAACTAATTTAACTAAATTTTACTAATTTAAACTTTAAATTTAAACTAAATTTTAAATGAAGCCAATGGTGTCGCTATTAGTCCCGGGTTTTAGCTTCAACTGTGCATCTGGTGTTTCATTTGCACGGTCAGCAATTTCAAGTTACGTTGCAGTAAGCAGTCCCTCCTCATTGCACTTGGTCTATTTTGTCCAGTCTCCCAGTCCAAGGCCCTCCAGGACGCTCAAGGATGAAGCTTCTGCAGCACTGCCTGCACACAACCCAGCGACACCTCGAACAGCAAGGCATACTATGGTGAGGATAATACTCGACCACTACAATTTTTACATACTTGTTTCCTTAGGTAGCTGCAAGTGAAGTGGCATATATTTTCGTCGCAACTGTTAAATAGCTCAAGCATAATAAATGTCACTCATTGAACTGCACTTGGACACTAACATTTATGATCATGGCAACCATCTAATTAAATACTGAAACATTCATATTTGTTCGCAGCGGTATGAGTTTCCTCAGGGTTTGCATTAAACACCAATTATCGGCCAATAATCCTTTTTCAATTTTTCTTTTCCATTCAAATGACACAATAACTAGAAGACCAACAGGTTTTTCACAATGTTCTATGCTCTTTATATGTTCGATCGGTCACAATGAGCCGTGATATATGAGCTCAGTATATTTTGCCCACTCAAACTAAAAGGCTTCTTTAAAACATCTCTCATTGAACTATGCTACATTGGCCTCTTCTGTGTTAGTTGTTTTGTACTTTTACCTTTCCTGCCTGGGCCCAGATGGGCCTGCAGTATTTAGGCAAATAAATAAACAAACAAAATTAAGTGGCACTAGCAAGCTCGTGTGGATGGCAGTTTTATGCCCCCACAGTTTTTCAGTTCACAAAAGTGTAAACGGAAACCGTCGTGAGCAATGTAATGACCTAAAATTTAGCATTATATTCGTCATAACTTGCACAAGAGGGTATGCCACAATAATTAAGTACTTTGTTCTGCGTACGTGCTTTGTGTCATGTTGGTCGCTCATGCACCTGTTACAGCGCGTGATATTTTGCAGCCACAGCCAGCAGAAGACGCACCTGAAAAGGCCTTTCTGAGGCATGAAGTATGGCGTTACACAATTACAAACTGCGACCAAGAAGAAGATGAAGACTCTACGGCAATCCCATCAACACCTTTTTCAAAAGGTTGCTCATCTCGAAAATGTCATAGAAGATTTATCTGACAATCGCATTCTAGGAAATGAGGATGTCGCCATATTGCAGAGTCTTGTTGGGGCAAAAAAAAGACTTGCTCATGCGTCAACTGCCACATAAGTCTGGTGCCAGCAATGTCACCCGCTTACTCGCCAGAGCTCAGGCCATTTGCACTGACTTTGCATTTTTATTCCCCTAGAGCATACAGATATGTACGAGCTGTTTTCAACACATGCCTCCTGCATCCAAAGACACTGTGTAAATGATATCAATCCATTGATAGGGCTGCTGACTTTTCAAAAGAGGAAATGACTGCATTGGCTATCAAGGTAAAGCACGGCTCTCCACATTATGCAATCTGGTTGTGGATGAGATGGCCATTCAAAGAAGTAGTGTGGGATGGGATAAGCTTCCATGGATATGTTGACATGGGCATTGATGTCAATGATGACAGCTTTCCAGGTGCCTAAGATGCATTTGTTTTAATGCTTGTTGCAATCAATGGCAGATGGAAGCTGCCGATTGGCTACTTTCTAGTGCATGGCCTTGGTGGTGAGCAGAGGCGCAATTTGGTGCTGCAAGCTGCTAGCTTCACTCACGAAAAAGGTGCACACATTTTGAGTTTGACCTGCGATGGCGCTGCAGCGAATTTGTCATTGCTGCACAGCCTTGGCTGCAAGATGGACCTGACTGAGCTGGATGCTTCTTTTCCACATCCAGTGACAAAAAAAGCTTTTCTTTGCCATGTTGGATCCCTGTCACATGTTGAAGCTACTGCGGCACACCCTGTTTGATAAAAAGGCTATTGTGATACGAACAAACAGTTCATATTGTTGAAACACATTGATGAGCTGCATGAAATCCAGTACACAGAGGGCCTACATTTGTCAAACAAACTTAGACAAGCACATATTACCTGGAAAAACCAGCCCATGAAAGTCTCATTGTTGGCTCAAACGTTTAGTCAATCGGTAGCAGATGCTCTTAGTGAATGCAGAGCTCAAAAAATTCAATGTTTTCAAATTCCTTGCCAACAGAAGAGTTTATCAGACATGTCAACAACGCATTTGACATTTTAAATTCAAGACATCCAAGGCAAGAAGAATAGAAAGGACCGCTGTGTCCTGAAAATGTGGCTCCTGTCACTATGTATGTCAAAGAACTTATGGCCTACTTTTGCTCGCTTAGGGAGTCTGCAGCTGGTAAACTAATGACAGGGACCACCCAAAAGACAGGCTTCATTCGCTTTGTGGTGTGCTTAGACAACTGTCTATACAACCACTTGGTTACAGAAAATGACCTATTGGCATATCTTTCGACTTCCAAGCTCAGTCAGGACCACTTTGAGTTACTTTTTTGCTGCAATAAAAATCATTTGGGGGCTGCAATCACAACCCAACAGCAAAGCAGTTTGCAGCAGCATTGAAGCGTCTGATAGTTCGTAATGAGGTCAAGGACATTGATGGCGGAAATTGCTTTCTATTGGAACACATCGAAATTCTCTTTGTACGCTCCTTTGAAAAAACCATACTCCATCGATGTAATTAACCTCACTGCCCCTCAGAGAAGCCCTGCAGCCAGTGAACCACTCACAGAAGCAATTTTACAGGATCATGGTTACTCAGCTACCCAGGCAGGGTGTCTGAGCTTGGGTGCCTGCGGCTCGCAGTACTGGAAGAATTGCTAGACAAGTTTTCTCGTGGGTGAATTATGTTCATGATGGCCCACAATTAATTCATTTATCCATCAACTTGAGCTGTCCCACCAGGTTTTATGTTAAGGCATTTATTTGTTTTTTGAGTGACTTTGTAAAGTGCATATATTGTTCAAGAGCGTTGTATGCAGATGTCAAACTTTTATAGAGGGAAAATGTGATACCTTATTGTAAGTTCTGCAAGTACATGTTTGTTGTCTTGCTGAATGCTGTAGCTTGAATCGCCTGCATGCAAATTATGCTTAAACAATTGTTCTGTTCAGCCCAAGCTAAACAGTGTGGACAATGACGGTAGGTTAGCTGGCCTACCTTTCACTAGAGCAAACTGTGTGATGACATGGACATGCTGTGAATGCTCTCAATGGATTATGTGTGAGCTAGGTATACGCTTGAGGATGACAATGTTTTTTTAATGTTTATCCTGTATGTCTTTTACCTGACCTTTGTGGAAATTTGCCACTGCCACCTGGAATACCGTTGGTGTTACTATTTAAATAATTTAATGTGCTCACTCTGTTCACTTGCTTTACAATAGCCTTTTATGATGCCAGATTCACTGTAACCACAAAAATTTGGTGTATACCGCTCAATGAGTGTTTTAAATACAGTGAAATATTCATTCATTTGAGGTTCACAACGTAATAGAGCCGTCGCGTCCTAATTGTGGTGTGTTGGCTCAGCTTCGACGGTGCTAACTTTTTTTTGTGGGTATGTGATACAACATAAGCTTTGTTGTACATTTTACTTGCAGCAAAATGCATTGTATTTTAATGTTGACATACTTACTTTGTGGGTCTGACCTCACATCAATTGTTTCAACTTTGACTTTGTGAACTACCACTCTTTTTTTAATTTCTGCATATGTATTGCTTACTTTTCTGACAAGCACAATCACCGAAGCCTTTCGATATTTGTGAGGACAGCGCAGATATAAATATTATGCAATTATAGCCCTGTATTGAAGGCGTTGCATACAAGGCATTGTAAGCAAAACTGCAGCTACATTCAAGGACAGCTGATCCCATTGACCAGTTTTATTAAAGGTATCAGTATTACGTATGATATAGTTTACTTTGAATAACATTATTATACAAATGCCCTGTGGCATACAAGTATGCTAATACTGATACCGAAGAGCAGGGGCACAATAAGTTTTCCTACTTGCTGTTTATAATTTTCTTTTGTGTATTATCTTTGCAATGTACTTCATTTAAATTGTAAATGTGGCTTCCTTCTGTATTTGTGTGAAATCTTCTGGCTTCTATAGGTGCAATAAACACTGAATAAAGAATGAAACAATTACTGTTGTCATAAAAATGTGCTTTCCATAGTACAAGTACACCAGCAACACAATGAATCCACAAGTGCAAATGAATGCTGCCATTTTTTCCCTTGCCGCTATGTATTCAGTTTTCATGCCGTTTCACACTAGCAGAGGAAGAAGGGTCCCCCTGGCAGTGTTTGATTCTAGAACATAATTATGCTGTGGGGCTATACTCGCATTCGGAAACAGCTGAATAAACTCTAGATAATGCACAAATCCCGTCCATTTGCTTTATTATATAACGAAAATAGATCCCCAAGGCGCGTCTCAACAGCGTCGTCGCACCACACAATCTTGCAAAATAATACACGTAAATCTGAATAAACGGCGATCACTTCGGCGTTTAGAATGCAGGCTAATGCTATTTATTTCTCTCAAAATGAAACACGCCCACGAGAGCCTTTTATTAAGCGAAAATGCGACAAAAAAGTGTCCTTCAAAACATCTCGTTTCTTCCTAGGTGTAAGACAGCGTGACAAAAATTATTTCTCTCAAAATAAAACACGCACACCAGCCTTTTATTACCTAAGCGAAAATGCGACCAAAAAAAAAAAAAAAAGTGACCCTCACAACATCTCGTTTCTTCCTAGGTGCAAGACAGCGTGACAAAAATTATTTCTCAAAATAAAACACGCACACCAGCCTTTTATTAAGCGAAAATGCGACAAAAAAAAAAAAAAGTGTCCCTCAAGACATCTCGTTTCTTTCTAGGTGCAAGACAGCGGGACGAAAAATTATCAAGATAATACGCACCACAGCTTAATTAAGGTGCACAACGGCTGATTTGACGAAGCTTGAGTACGTAGGAAAAATAGACCACTCTCGGGCGTCTGCACGGGTTTCGAGCCGCGAGCGCTGGCAACTCCACTAACCGAGGTGGTAAGCGCAAGTGACGCCTTGAAAATTGTCTGTCTTCATGAGTCAGACGCCCCAGTCTTGCTCCACGTTTCAAGGCATCGCATTTGAAGCGAAGAACGACGCGCGCAGTAGCAGAACACCACCACCCGCATACGGGCCTCCAAGCCAGTGACGACAGGCGCCACTAAAAGTTACCACGTACCAAACAATCACGAATGTTCCGGCAACCTTGTGGGCCTTTTCCGCCCCATAAGGCACCGCGCACGGGGCCCTTGAGAGAGGGAGGGGTGGCTTCAGAGGAGGTTGGCTTGCCGAGGCTAGCGGAATCACGTGACGCTCCCTCCTAGTATTTTTTTTTACCTCCATGCTTTTAGCCACCCAACCTCTGAGAACGGGCAGCGCGCCTAAGCTTTCACACTTGAATCTCGGAGGCCGTAGCTTACCACCATGCACATTTCTCCTATTTGTAGATAGGGACGGTGCCGATAGTGTGCGCACTGACGTATACGTTGGAGGAAAAAAAAAAAATGCGCGGAGCGCCGCAGAAGAGCAAGAACGGCGTAGCGTCCTACCGAAACGAATCGGCGTAGCCCGCATCGCCGTGGTCCTCAGCGGCGATCGTAAGCGGCACGTGACTGACAGCAACGCCGAAGCGCTTCGTGCCTAACCTTTAAAGCCTTTATTCTTGCGTTTATCGCCGCGCGCAACACCGCGTTGGCGGCTAGCCGCGTGCCTCCGTAAGTGCGTAGTCGCTATCTCTAATCGCGTCGATAACCACCGCAGTTTCGTCCGCCGCGGTTACGGCAAATAGTAGTTTCGTTTTCACTCGATGCGCGCGTCGGCTGCGTGCCTTCACAACTGCGCAGTCGCCTCCCATGGCAGCGTCGATAGCGACCGGCCGCAGTTTCGTCCGCACTTCTTGCAGCGAACGGTAGTTTCGTTTTGACTTTGTGCGTGCGTCAGGCGCCTGCCTTCTGAACCGTAAAGTCGCCGTCCATGATCGTCGACAGCGGCCGCGGTTTCGTTCGCAGCGGTTGCGGCAAGCAGTTGTTTCGCTTTTATTCAGTGCAAAGCTGTCGAAGATAAAAAAGCACCAGCTACATCGCGATAACGGACAATTTGTTGGCGAACAGCTGAGTGGCGAAAAAATAATCGAGATGTGCGCCCGTTGGTGTGCAAAGCGCGTCTCAGATGAAAACGCGTGCCGCGAAGGATGTCGCGAGGCCTTCGCCGCTGCTAGCGCTAATCAGTCATGAGATGAAGAGAATTTCAGCTTCCGCACTGGTCTTGTGCTAAATAGAAACAAGATTTGACGATTCATTGAGTAAATAGAAGCGTGATGACGTAGTGAAGTATTTGTTTATTGTTTTCTTGATACCCTCGATAACTCGACATTCGGTTAATTGGGGGGGGGGGGGGGGGGGGGGGGTTCCTTGGCACTTTATGGAGCTTAGCAGGGTTCCGTGGGATGACTGTACTTGAGAACCCCTGCATTAGACGACTCTTGCACAGGAGAGTGCTTCGTGCGCTTGAGAGTACTTCTACCGCTTCAAGACGCTTCTTCTTATCGCCAGTTCAAGACGCTAAAATGACGCGCGATGGATGCTCGCGTGATATAGTTATGCAGGAGGCTGTACATGCGTCATCTGCGTAGGTGCTGTATAAAGGCCGTTAATAGGTGCTCGGAGATAAGGCGCTGCTGCCCGCTACGTACTGAAAAATCTTGGAGGCACTGTGCTGGGACTCTCGTCAGAGCGACAACCACATGGTGCATGCGTCGTCTGCTTAACTCTTTCCTTACCGCTAGAAATGTGCAGCACAGCAAGCAGTCACGCTCATTTTCGGTGCCGTTGTTAGAATGTTTTAGAACGTTTTATTTTAAGATGTAGTTGTCGCAAGTTATACCATGATATATAAAATTATAGACTGATCACTGGTGCCTTTAATGGATGTAATGGATGTAACGCAGTAATTTCTCAGGCAGTATTTGAGAATTCTTATGCAAAACTTCAAAGAAGCATCGCAAGGAACATAAATGAAAGTAATAATTTACTAATTTTAGTATAAGTACTAAGATTTCAAAAAAAAGATCTGAAATAGTATACAAAATATGTGGCTGGCTCCAAGTTCCCAACTTTTATAAGTCAAACCATGCAAAAAAGTCATGCATATTTGTTGGCATCAATACTAGCCATAGTGATGCCCATGCTATGTGGAAAAGCAGTAGCTTCAGCAAATGTGGAAAGCAGTTAAGTTCCTATTGTGCAGGGAGCATTTGTTTTTAGTCAATGCAGCAGGCACCTGGTTAGTTTCTTACTGCATTCTATAGGCTTGCGAAGCACCCACCACAGATTACCTCTAAGATAAGGTGCGAGGGCATATGTGTCGTCACACCATGACAGCACTCAGCTCGGCCTTTGTACTTGCTGAAGATTACCTCCAAGATATGGCACGCAGCTACAGCAAAGGTGGAGGAGAGGAGATGCGCACGCTAGGGGGAAGAGGGCAGAAAAGCGCACGACCCCTTCCACTTCTAGCGCGTGCTTGATTACATTACCGTGTGCTTGCCCCTTCCCCCCTCTCCCTCTCCACCCCTTGCACTGAAGGAATCGTCAACTCTGATGTTGCTCAGAGCTGCTGCGCACCCAGCGGCCTCTGCAAGTTGTTGTGCAACTGCAAGTTATAGTGCAGCGCTGTTACCTGCATACTGCGTCCCGAGCATGCGTGCTTCGACGGCGTTTTTGCAGCTCAAGCTTTTCAACATAACTTTTCCAATAACTTTTTTCTCAGCCGATATTTTTAATCTTTTGCTAGATTTACCCACCCTACAGGCTCCAAGTAGATGCTTGAAGTGGCTGAAAACTATGTTACATCGAAGCCATGACATGAAATTACTTGGTTAAATCCTAAAACGAATACACGGTTTTCAAAAGAACTAAGACCGGGAAATTAGTTTGTTACATCGCGAATTTTGTTAAATCGAAGTTCATTATATCGAGGTTTGACTGTACTATTCATTTGTAACAAAGTTAGCCAAAGTGAAAATTCGTTGCAGTTGGCCTTTAAGTGCCAAAGTGCGCTATTATCAAAGCAGCCCTAGTGCTAGTGTCAACAAGCCTGCTTAATACTAAGGTCCCACACAACACAGCAGCCACTTCCACAAAAAATGGCATACTCACTGGCACTTTCGATGATGACATGCGCTGCCAGGACTTGCAGCGAGTGAACCTCAAAGATGACTGGATGAAAGAGCAGCTCCCTCGCAGTGGGCCTCTCCAGTGGATTTTTTCGCAGGCACTTGCGGATAAAGTCCTGAAAGAAGTACGCCGAATCTAGTGCAGCACAGCCCCGGTTTCCGAGGTTAAAGGTACACATAAAAGAAACTCTCCATCAGTTCAGACTGATAAGGTGTTTTTTTAAAACCACATAATCATTACCATATTTATTCGAACATAAGACGTGGGTTTTTTTCCCAGAATTTTTAGCCTCAAAGTCGCACACCCGCTGCCTTGTACACGAATTTTGCCCTTAGGTGTGGCTTCAAGGCAGCACGAATTTCGCCTTACAGTGTGGCTTTACAGCAGCGCACGTTGTGGTGCCGTGAAGCCACACTATAAGGAGAAATTAGCATTGCCATGAATCCACACCTAAAGGCAAAATTCGCATATATAACCTGCACTTTGCGTGTTGAAGCTCCCTTCCACCCCTATTTCATGGTTGCCATTTTATATTTTGGCTGTGTTAGTAATTCAGTACCTCAGGTGATCCCCGACAAGTCCCGATAATCCGTCTGCTACTCTGTATTGCCTTATGTTGGTATGCATACTTAAGTTATTTTTTTCTTAGGTCCCTCCAATTGCACCCTCACCTTATAATCATGACCACCTTATAATAAAATAAATACGGTATTTTAATGGTAAGACGTTGATCATTGGAAGAAAAAATGAAGGTCAAGGCTTTTATTTCTGTAACGCCACATATGATGAGTGCCACATATGATGAGTTAACAAAAGTGCCACATATGATGAGTTAACTGAGATACCTCAACATTCAAATTTAAATGGTGGAAACTTACTTTAAGGCCCATAGTAGTGTTCTTGATACCATGGAGAGGGAGAGCTTTCAGTTGTGGATAGTTAAACAAACCAAGTACTAATTAACCCCTTCAGTGCCATAATCCCAAATTTTGAGTAAGAATGGCCAAATTATTTTTAAAGATCTTGTTGCCAATGTGTTTTACCTCATCAGAAAGAATAAATTTGCTCCTGATTGCGCTGTCCTATGGATTGCGCACTGCCACCTACCAAAAGCACCAGTAAACACTGAGGCAAAACTAGCCTCGACCAAGGAATTGCTAGATAATGAAACGTTCCAGAAACCCGTGGACGAACCCAAGGCACGAAAGCGGTCAATGAACTACTACACTAATTAATCATTAACAATTTTAATTTCATTGTTTTTTGTACAAATGTACTCTCCACGACCCTAAATACACGTGAACAAGTTGTTTTAATTTTCTTTGATGTGAAATGGTCTTAGAGCTTTCTGGGGTTCATTTCCGACTGAAACCCTAGCCGGCGCATCAGTGTGACGACTGTGATGGCATCTTTTTTTTTTTTTCGTATTTCAGCCACTGTGGTTCAGTTACATTCAGTCGTTGACTTTTCTTCAAATACAATGTAGCCCACCTTCACCGACAAAAATTTAAATAGACCAGAGCAGATGCTGTCAAATCCATGACACCATGGTGAGCTGGTACAAGAACTTCAATGCAGTGCTGCCACCTGTATAGTTTTTGCATCTTCTCTGACTTATAAAGCCTCCTCCTATTGTAAGAATGGCTTGTTTTGATATTGTAGAATGGTAATGTACTAAAACTTCTCAAACACATTTTCTCTTCAATGTCCCTTTCGGAGAAAGCATTAGCTCAGGGCCAACTCTGGCTACAAGCTGGCAATGAACAGTATGCTGGTCTTGTTCTCTTAAGATGTGCCACTTTTTTTTAGAAGCTTGGTTCCAGTTATGTGAAACACTCGGTAGAATGTGTTGCCTTACTTACCAGGCAAACATTTCTTTTTTTTTTTTTGAAAGGTGACAGAAGAAATGAGTTAGTACCTTTTGCTGAATGTTCTCTAAAGACTCGATCGTCTTGTTGACGACTTCTTCGGTGATTTGCGTGCCCGAATCACCATTTCCAGGAATCTCTAGTGCCGCCATCTAGGAGAAAAGGTAAACATCTGAGACACCGAAGTAAGAGTAGGCAAGTCAAAAGGGTGTGGCATATATCCACACAGATGAAAATAAAAAAAGAAAGGATGACTTACCATATTGTGCCAGAAGCCGTCAAACTGCACGCTACAGTGTTTTTCAGGCTAGGCAGAATTTCAAGCCCTCTCGCAAAAAGCAGAAACTAAAACCGAAAAATAAAAGCTTCACTGATTTCAGTGGCCTTGCAAGGCACTAAGAACTTGAGGCAAATATGTAGACAAACTGCACTGCTGTCGATATCAGCCAAACATCTTTGTCTGCAAGACATTTGCATGCACAGAACAACTAACTGTGCTCTCATTAGTGAACTCGAAGGACTGTCCTGCGATAAGCTTCCTGTTTGGTTTCCGAACGCAACACTAGGATGGGTAAACAAAGTTGTTCAGGCGAACTTCGGTACACGGGATTGCACCAGGAAATGACCTAGGCCACGGAGCCCAGCATAGGCAACATATTCACTTCGTATCCCTAAGTGGCGAGTCAGACTTCCTCGATCTCCCGTCACCTTATTAAAAACAATTCCTTAATTCAGCTAGTTGGCATTGCCACATACAAGGAGCAATAAGTGCCCCATTTTTTTTAAATGTTTGCGCTTACTGCATTGTGTGCTTTTTCCCTCCAATATCTTTTCACCTTCGCACCTTACGATCGCCTTGCTAATTGATTTTGTCATTCTTTTATGGTCGATGATAAGATACTCTATACTGTCATTCTAAACTTACTGTCATTAACGTTCCAAATAGAGAGAGAGGCTGCTAGAGATTCTGTGGAGGAGGGCTTAGCATTATTCACAACTACCTTGGTATTCTTTTAATGCCCGATTAAAGAACGGTACACAAGCCTCTTCACATTCCACCCTCAGCGGAATAAGGCCCCCCCTGCCTAGGTATCAAACTCATGACCTCGAGGTCGGCAAAAAACGTATAGCCAGTACGCCACTGCCAATAGGAACTGGCAAAGCACACCAAGTATACTTCAGTCAAACGGCAGCGCTGCCCTCCACTTGACAAAATCAAAAAGTGTTGGGTTAGGATTGCTTAATAAACACGAGCACTAATGCTTAAAGCTACAAGCACGCAAGGCAATTTCAGCTTTAACATCTATCCGAAGAACCAGGCAGATTAACATCTGTCTGCCGCTCTGCACCAGCCACTGTCAAAAACACTGCTGCAGTTGAAGTCTTCAATTGGCAACCGAACAATTTTGAAAAAAATAATAAATAAATAAAATAGTACTCACCTCGAGAGCACACATCCCAAATGAGTATATGTCAGCAGCAGGTGTTACAACAGGTGCAGCTGGAAAAAAAAAAAGGAAGAAGCAGGAAGAAGACCCAATATCAGAGAAGTCAATTTAAATTTTTGTAAAATAAGCAATGTTAGAGCAATGCTAAGAAACTAAGCAATGCTAGAGCAAGTTGGGACACAAGAGTAAAAAAAGAACATCAGCGGTTACTGACCCTCTACAACAAACGGTCGAATGAGAGAGAGGAAGAGAAAAAGAAGGAAAAATGAGAAAGAAGCACGTCACGAGAGAGGTCGATGTCGCCACCGAGAGGAAAGGAGAGAGAAGACAGCAGCGGCCCAGTGCCAGACACGTACTCGACTTACTTCCGTACTCGGGCGCCACAAAGTGCACGTTCTTGATGTTCTCACGAAACGTCTTGACGTGGTGGTTGATTGCATCAGGCGCCACTGAAATAACAGAGGGAGGGGGTGGGGCAAGGTTTCAAGTTGAAAACATCGCCTAAGTGTAGGAAAACATATGAAGTACACTCGCAGTGCACATTATAAGCGATCCTGCCCCAAGGAAAGGGACAGGAAAAGTGGACAACCAGGACTGAACCAGAGGTACAAAGAGCACTTAGGCTTTAGAAACCTTTCGAGGCAGTCTTTACTAGGGGCAAAAAATGTCCAGAGATGGCAAAGCTTATAAAGCATAATGGAAGATCAATACTGGAAAATAATGGAGGTAGTTATGTTAGAACAGATTTGAATTCAATCAGTCAGCTATAACCATGTGGGATTAGCTTCATCAAGCATACCATTTCAACATAGGGAATAGCAAGCCTTACAGACACGAGAGAGCCTTGAAATAAAATGCCAATGTTATATGACGCACATATGACATTATTTTGGTGTTGAGTAAGGCAACATACATGGACACCCCAATGTTTTTTGGTAAAAATGACATTGTGTACCAAAGTCCCCTGCCTACACACCCATTAAAATAATTGCACTGTACCTACAGTCGAACAATGACATGCCACTGTCCAAAATGCTCACAACTGATTACCACATTACTACACAGCACTGAGATTACAAAGAGACGATGGAATGCAAAGTACTTGGGTATTATTTTAACTTCTGTCGCTTAACTTTTTGACATTTTTGTTATAAGTGTGCACGAGTTTATTTTTTCCCCTGTTACATTGTACCCAGAGAATAAGTGCATCGAAAAGCAAATGCACTAACTGTTAATCTGTCGTCTTCCCCTTTTGATGTTGCCAGGTCAAATCAAATTATGAAGTTTAACATCCAGAAGCAACACACCAACTGTGAATTCTCATCACTGTCCCGCTGTACTTGGATTAAAGGCAACATCGAAGGGAATGATATTGTGAATTTTTCCAGTGAACTTTAGGGCGAAGTTGGGGCGTGCATCTCCTTGCCCTCACTCCTTTTGACTATTCTCACCTCCCTGCGCTTTGATCAGGAGGAGTAAGCAGGCTTGTCACGAGATAAACACAAGAAGTTTTCCTTCCATCCGCTAAGGAAGCAGCAATGTCGTAGTGAAACATGTCATGAAGTTGGTCTCTTACAGCCACACTACCAAGCATAGGTCGGCGTACTCACTGACACGTACACTGACTCAGACTACTTTACACTCATTTTACTGCTGTGAGAGAGTACTAGTGAGTGACGAAAGGTCCGAGTGAAAGTGAGTATGAACAGGAGTAAGTGCCGGTTGACGTTAGCACGCACAATAGTCAGTGACAAATAAATTTAGTGAATTCTGTGGTTTTACGTGCCAAAATCACGATTTGAATATGAGGCAGGCCGTAGTGATGGACTATGGATCAATTTTGACCAGCTGGGGTTCTTTATCGTGCACCCAATGCATGGTACACGGGCATTTTTGCATTTCACCCCATCAAAATGCGGCCACTGCGGCCAGCATTCGATGCTGTGCCCTCGGGCTTAGTAGCGCAACGCCTTAACCAATAGTCAATGATGGCAAGTTTGAGTGGACGTATCAAGCCGACTGTATGTATGTACGTATGTATGTACGTACGTATGTACACTCTTGGAAAAGTTTGCACCCTTTGGGGCTTATCTTGTCCCACAACAATAATCGTCATTGCCTTGCTTGTGTTTCCTTTCTCAAAAACTCTGCGCTCGCTACTTTCCTCTCGAGAATGCTATCTCACGCTGATCACACACATGTCGTTCGTGACCTGAAAGAACCAGGTGCCAGCGTTAAAGAAAGAACGTGCAGGCAAGATTGTTGTGGGACAAGATAAGCCCCAAAGGGTGCAAACGTTTTTAAGATTATGTATGCATGCAAGCAGGCACTGGTGAGTGGGAGCTGATGTGAGTACGCGCATGAATGGGGCTGGTAAGTGTGGATGGAAGCGACTGAACGAGAGTGAGTGCCGACCAGTGCGAGTGCACATGAGTATGAGCTAGCCTACTAGTATGAGTGAGTGACCACTTGTTCTGCCCAGCTATGTGCTGGAGTGCAGCGAACAGAGAAACAAAGTGGAGAAAGCAAGGGGTAACGGGGTAACGCACCAGATCCAATCTTGACGAGGCCGTTGTGCTGGATGAAAATGGTGTCGCACGTCATGTTCCCGTGAAGGATGGGTGGCTGACAAGAGTGAAGGTAACTGTCGAGGTGGGGAGGGAGAGGAAAAGAGCGGGCACCGGTGAGAGAGAGGCCCACTGCCCTAGCGCCTCGGGCCCACCGCCGCAAAGAGTGTGGCACGGCCGTCAGCCAAGAACAGGCAACAAGTTCGGCAGCGGGGGACCGTGCGACCAGTCCCGCCGCCGCATAAAGTAACATCAAATGCTGGGACCACACCTTAGGGCCGAGAGAATCTGGTTGCACCATCTCTTCCATGCCTAAAACGAAAATTGCAAAGGTGATGACGTGTGCCAGTGACACACCACACTGCACGTCGAGCACAGTAGCAGCAGGCGGCAACAACTTTTGGCCAAGAGGTCTCGCGTTGGAGACTGAGCTACACACCACTCGATCTCGTTTCACCACCTGACTGAGTGATAGGTGAAAAATTTTGAAAGCAGAAACCCTTAAGGGTTACAATGAAGAGGTGCAAAAGATAATCTGCTCTGTTTAAGTTACATTCAATTGAAAGTTGACTGGCGACCTGCATCTCGGGTTCTTAATCATAGCAGACTAGGAAGATCTTCACTAATCCTATTCAGCAAAAAATATTTAAAAGTGGTATGGGTGCTGTCCTCGCTTACTCAAGGCGCTGATGGCCAACGAGAAACACAGTCGTGTAGGTCAGTCTCCAGGGGCAACAAAGATGGCAAGCCAATTTGCAGTCAAAGTGAACAGTGCACCGAGCACAGTAAAATATATCTGCACAATTTCTACCAGTCTTGTGGCTGTGGTAGTACATGGCATACAGGCCCTAGTGAACAGAACCTGGACTGTACATTTCCAAGTCTAGATGACTGGTAGCTACACCACAGCGCTCGGTCTTTTCTTTTATTCTTCTCACATACTTGCACTATTCGAAATCCTTTACCATGATACGCCAACAGGCCCAAATTGCTGCGGTTGTGGTAGTTCAAGTGAATTCCAGTACAGGCTGCCACCCAACTGCTATTATGTTTCTGCATATAGTGCGTATGTGTATCTACTCTCTGGTGTTATATCCCACATTCCTTCATTAACATTGCTCTACGTTAACGAAGAGTTTATGACACTAACTTGGTAAACAAGTGCAAGTACTGAATGGTAGGCTCCACAACAAAACAGGGCCACAATACTTTGTCCATTACACAGGTATACTATTTAAAATAACACTCTAAAAGCTATAGAGAGTAATGATAATGCTACTGCTAGGCCCCAAGCTACAATACTTCCAGCTTTGCATGCAAGCACCTGACATTCACGTTGAATGCAAACGAGCTTGGCCATCATTGAAGCATAATCCAGTCAAGCCATTGAATTTCCCTCTTTTTACTGGTTTACTATAAAAACAAAAGAAGTCAGAAGAAAAATAAAGCTATTGTAATTAAAATAATCATTAAGGACTGTGCCATCATTAACTTTGCCCAGATCTTTCATAGCAGGAAAGAAGGCTCATAATTCAAAACAACTTCCAAGATGTGATTACAAACTGGCATGACAAGAACATGACCAATGAACAGTTTTAGCTGAGCGTTGCTTATGGTCCGCTCTGCTCACATTTCGTGCGCTTAACAGCGTTGATTTAGCATTTTTGGAAAAGAGCGTCTCCAAGAGGCACGAGCAATGCGCAGTCAGCTTGGCTTACAAAACAACAAATAAGCCAAGTGGACGCACTGTTAACCTCTTATAAATCAGCTCTACGAATGGAACAAGGGCGGCGTTCTGCCTTCTGCTGCCGAGACGAGAGTTGTGTGCACTAGAATTTCTAGTGAGCAGCTCTGTGCAAATTGCTTTAGGGTACACTGGTTTGAATAAAGTTGACCGTAAACGCTCAGTTAAAACTCCAATATAAGACTTAAATTTCAACATGCAAACTTCCTAGCTT
The DNA here is from genome assembly GCF_013339745.2 of Dermacentor silvarum. Lineage (NCBI taxonomy): Eukaryota > Metazoa > Arthropoda > Arachnida > Ixodida > Ixodidae > Dermacentor > Dermacentor silvarum. The sequence continues at coordinate 18,883,426 of NC_051163.1, forward strand.
AATTTTCTGGAAACACTATGTGATCCACCATAATGGCAAAGAACCATGAATCAAAGCTTCAACACAGCACCAACTCGTTACTGCCTGAAATCACAAATGTAAAGAAAAAAAAAAAGATTTCATAGCAGCTTTCTACATTACTTTCTTTTTTTTTTTTTTTTTGCAGTAAGGTTCAAAGCTGTGTAGACTTGAACAAAGAAAGAGGGTGGGGATGGATTGTTGCTCAAAATAAGCATAAAAAGAAAGTTCTAATTAACACTTAGTACTTTGCAGCATATTTCAAGCAACTTGTAAAGCAAAAGCACATCAATAGTGTATTAAGGCACTAAGGAAAGAAATGAGCATCTAATTAATACAGACATAATTTTATTGTGAAACAGACTTGCACAAACTTGCAGCTAATGGTCATTAACAATTTCTCATAAGGGCAATGTTGGGAGAGATACCACACATATTTCTTGATCTTTGACATACAACAGTAGTATGAAATTTTTAAATATTTTGGGGGGGGGGGATGCTAATCAATGTTGACTAAATATGTCCTCCCTACATAAATAGAACTGTTTTCGTTCTCATCTTCCCTTTATTTCTTGCAAGCCAAAAATTCATACTGATAAGAGGGCAGTGTTATACAACGAAGTGCTGATGCAGCAGATGCAATTAGAGAAGATAGGGCATCACTGTACAGTCATCCAACCATGAAAGCTTACAGACCACAGTATCTGCGATAATATTCAATTTCCGAGCAATTTGTGAACAAAGCCAGTAAAATCCAGACAACACAATGCTGTACAGGCAGAAAGTCCAAATACCAGGTTGCATTCCAAGGCTGCTGGGATACATTTTTCTCAGATCCTGTAGTCCATAAACGTTTGTGGCTGAATGTACTTAAGAAAGTAGTCAACACACTGCAGATGTGTAAAAGCATAGTCAACACAACATCTAATGGCAGCAAACAAACCGACACTTTTTTTTTTTATTTCTCTTTAATCAGTGAAGTGCAGGTGATGTTAAGCCTAACCCACTGCTGTAAAAATCATGAAACCTAACAGAGTCAAACTAAGAGTTCCAGTTAATAAACCACATTTATATAACGTTTCCAATGGTGCAGTACTGCATTGTAAAAAAAGTTGAACCTGAAGAGTTTATGGTACAGCTCCCCCGATTCTTTAATATTATCACCGATCAGAAACTGCATCAGCGCCTTGCGGCGGGGCAGGAACTTCACAGTGAATGGAAAAGCCTAGCAGAGGACACTGCGATGTGCATGTGCTTTATCCTTGCAAATTTGGTGGCTTGTGCTATATTATTAAAGAATTGGGCAACATTATCAACGTCCAAATATACGTAACAATGTGGCAACATGGAAGTAGTATTTACGGTATTTATATCCTGCACTTTACTGCACTAAAGGGAGATGATCGTAGGCTTCGTAGGGGCCCAGAAAAAGCAGCAGGAACGCGAGAAAAAAAAAATAATAATTCACCTTAAGCTTCTTTACCTAGCAGACTTGGCAAGCTTTTTCACAAAAATTCAAGCCAATATATATGCACACATATCTTGGGTTAGACTGATCGCTTACAACTCAACTCTCACACTACAAGCCTGGTAGAAAACGCTGACTTAGAAAAATCTGTCACTTAGAAAAATAACTAAGTGACAGTTTTCCCTAATCAATTGCTCCTACATGTAAACTGTGGCAGCGATGATATTGCCAATTCAAGACATTCCAGGTGTAACTGTTTTCAAAACTATGGATCACTTATTTTTTTCTTAGAGAAAAAAAAATGCTGCACGATTCATTTTTTAAGAGTACTGCCAAGATTTTTATTAGTATTTTTCTAACCCAAGGAAAAATAAAAAATGCCAGGCATCAGAGTGCCCTGAAAAATTTCATTTAAATGCGTCTTCCTACAAACTAGTTTCAGTATCCGGGACCATTCATTTATTCTATTCTTGCAATTGCAGCCAAAATTTCGGAACATACCAAACTTGAGCCCCTAAATGCAATCATGACGCTTAAGTGAGAGAAAGCCCGACTTTGGTGTCGCGTAGTCATCCAACAAAAACATGTCGGCACGCCACCATCTCAGCCTCAAAAAAAAAAAATTTTTTTTCCCCACTATTTCGCATCTCCTGCCTTCCAATTCACCTTGACTTCATGTTTTCTTTCAGAGTCCCTTCCTTACCAGCCATTCTTAAGCACTAAACATTTTTTGTCAGTGCTGTCTAACTCCATTAAGTCTGCAAATTCTCAGCTCCTGCCGAGTTTTTCAGGACCCCTCTTCAGGCCTACTTCAAAAGGACAGATTCAAGACAAAAAAACAAATAGAAGGTGCATTAGTATTAGCACGTACCTGCAGGGGGAGCTTGATGACATTTCGCTTCGTTTTCTTTAGGAACTGCTTCAGCGATCCGCTGGACATGTACTCAGTGATGAAAATGACTCTGGGCTTTCAGAGTCCTTGTCCATCCAGTACTTGTGGATCTTGACTATGTTTGGGTGCTCAAGTTGAGCCAAGCTGTCAAAGACCTCACGTATTTTCTCCTGCAACAACAAGTGCCAGATTCCAAGTTGTGGTGCCGCGCGAGGAGGGACTGCTGCCTCCTCGGCCGTTACAACTCGAGCTCCGAGGGCCACCTTCAAAGTCACATGCACTGTTACTAGGTTGAGCGACTTCAGTTTATCATGTACGGAAGACAGTGCAAACGGACTCAGCGTGACAGACACCTTTCCTTCCTGCAACATTACTATGAGACTAATCAAGTCCATGACAATGCCAAGTCCAACACTAACGACAATCAAGTCCAAGAAAGATGACCGCCTACAGAAATTTCTAGGGGCGTACGAAAATTCAATACTTTTCAATAATGAATCAAAACTTAAAGAGCTTTAAGATCCCGAAACTACTGAGAGTGTTATAAGGAATACTGTATGGAAGGCTCCGTATTAATGTTGACCACCCCGAAAAGAAGGCGGGGGGAGGAGTGGAGGGGAGGGGCGGGTTAATGCGCACTTAATTTGCCTTTCATTTTGATTGAAATGCATCTGCAGTGACCAGGAATCGAACCAGTGACATCATGCTTGGCAGAAAAACACCACAGTCACTGAGCCACTGTGACACGTCGAATAACCCATTCGAATTGGTTTTTGAATCGAGTAGTCAATATTTCAAATTGTCCCCCGTGCGCAATCAAACGAACTTGGAGCAAAAGTGCAATAAATTTCATTCTGGTGGCCATAATAGTTACACAATGAAGCACACTACACTGCTCGGGCAGCCCAGACTTCTTTGGCTAAAATGCAATCATTCGAAATATTCAGAGTCCAGAGTATAGCAAATAAACTGACCACTTGTTCCTAATGACCCCCCTATACTTTTCAATGACACAAACTTGCCAATGTTGTGAATACGATTCGAACCCAGTTACAACAAAGTCGCACCCAAGACAAAATTACCTTCAATATATCCAATATCTGTCATAAGTATATATTCATTACATGCTAATACCAACAAGAAACACCTTAGGCTTGCTTGCAAAAATATTGAGAGAGTTGGCAGGTATGTGTTTGGCATACATTTTGCAGCACACATTATTTCGGCATGCAAGAAGAGTGATACCCAACTAAAATCTTTGCTTTTCAACTTCTATATAGAAGAATTTTACAAAGACAACAAACTCAATCTCATCGGTAGGAAAAAAAAAAAGATATTTTTATTACAATGTACATCCATCATCTCTATACTGCCCTTAACTAGCAGGCCTACCTGATACCACCAACAAAATGACCTTATGCCATATTTTGCACACACTGACCTGTTCAAGTACCCCCCCCCCCCCCCCCCCCCAAAGATGATACATGAATGGTATTGCTTCACTAAAGCAGATGATCAGACTGCGAAATAAACATTACTGTGCCTACAATGTTGTTTATTATGTTGTGTAATGCTGTTTTATTGTCCTTTGTATTGCCTGCCCTGCTTAGACCTTGGGTCCGCAAAATAAAATAATAAAAATTAAGTGCCATGTTTTCAGTAGGCTCTCCCACCTCTTTGGCCTTGAAATTTTTCCTTTCAGAGAACTTGACTTCGTTCCAGACAACCTCGACACCCTCATCGGTGTCCATTGCAAGGTAGGCAGCATCTATGCCTGGAATGTCCCGCTGCTGAACCTGTGGGTGAGAGAGAGAGAGAAAAAAAAAGAAACATGTCAGTATGCAAGCCAGAGTAAATAAATACAGCCAAGCCAGCGAGCCAATACATTGGCTATACAGTAGACTCCCGTTGATGTACTGGCATGACATTTTTTACTTCATTTTTTGCATAGCCTCTTTAAACCTGAAGCTCGCTCAAAGGCATAATTGCATCTAATTACATTAGATGCTGAAGGCAGCATCTTAATGTGTATGGAGAAAAAAAACTCCATGATTGTTGCCATAAAAACCAATTTCATTGGCCAAAACGCGCAGATGAAGATATAACATTGCGTAGTACGTTGGCGTGTTGATGCAACATCCTCTATTTCCGTGTCAATTCGCAATAATCGAAAAAAACACTTCATGGATGCCGTTCAGCATCTGTGCCAACACAGCGGCCTATTTCGAACTATAGCATCAATTTTCACTAAAGCTAACAGCAACAATGCGCCTTAACCACTTTCACACAGTTCCACATGCCTCAGACATCGGGGAAGAATATTTTCGATAATCGCTGCAATGTACCCAATTGGGTACTGCAGGACCAAAAAGTATAAAATGAAGGTCATAGACCTCAACACCCTAGAAAAAAGATACAGGCAAGCCTGTAACCCGCTGATACGGCTATTCGTCACGTGGCCTCATGTATTTTTTTACAATACCTTTTCTACACACTCTGCACTCGGCCACATGTACCAAGATCCCTAGGTTCTGATCCCACGTGACCACTTTGTGCATCATGGCACCATGACAGTGACCCCATGGGAACCGAAACACAGTTCACAGAAGCAACTATTACAGTAAACTATTTTGAATGCTTGAAAGCATGCCAGTATTTTATTTAGGGTTCTAACGTTGAAGACCTTCACTTAATGGAAAAAAAAAAGGAAGTCAAATTTCATACGAGTACTCCTTCGAACCGAACTTAAAGAAACTGAAGATATGTTAGTCTAATCAGAAGCGATCAGTAAAACTCAGTTTCCTGGGCTACCCAAATGTCTGCAACCTAAAACAACAAACTTAAATGGCATTAAAACAAAAAGGCAGATGTAAAATGACTTACTGCATTTGCATGATGCAAAGTATTGCTTTATGCAACAGTTGTGCACTTGCACAATTCTTGGTTGCCAGCACTGAAGAAACGTTCGCACTTCAACAAAAATGACATCTCAACTAGCTTGCTAAAAATTTCTTCAGTGCCCTTATGAAAAAGCACCAATATTCTGGGCATTTTCAGTTACATCAAGTGTGAATGTCACGGGTTATTGTGGTTTCTGGGCAGCCTTCTCGCCAAAATTATCAGCCTACAAGAGGCACCGACGACCTCATGGATTGATGTTTATATGGTGCCAGCACTACAGGTTACATCAGCACTGGTGCAGCTGCGCAAGTCCAAAGAAACACCATTTGCATTTTGTGTAGCTAGCAGAACCACCTCCTTCAAGTCTGCCTGACTTAATTGAACTTGCAGTTTGTGTTAAATTTTTTTTTTATTTTGCATTCGGCATATTTATGTCAAACCAACCAAATGTTGACACATTGTTGCTGGTGACCAAAAATTCAGCTTAACCAGCCTTGTCCTAATGGCAATATACTGTAACTGGCAGGCTGAAGGTTTTTAAAGCTTAGCAGCGGGTTATGGAGTACATTGTAGTGGAAAATTGGTTCACGAGTTCTATTTCACGACAGGATCTAATTACAGACAATATTGAAAAGAACATGAAAAATAAGGGCCAGTTGGCACATCAAGGTATGTTAGTTAGGATCAGTTCCTTATCGTTGGGACTTGTGACTTCTACTTGTGGCTTCGCAAATTATCATTTTTGACAAAATATTGTGCAATAAATGCAACAATTATATTTATGCACGTGCACAGAAACTTATTGTTTCCATGCTATTAGAAAAACATATTCTGGAACTTCCTAAAGGTTGTGCGCAATAAAAAACAGGACAAGCACCAGAACTAGACAGATCCACGTACTACCAATCATTCCTGGGTAACTGAAGGACTGCGCCAAAGCTTCCTCGAGAAATGTTAGTAGGTAATTCTATGCTTTTTCTCAAGTCCATAAATAGTCATGGACAGCTCTCGCCACAATATGGTACATCACAAGGAAATCACTGCCTGCTTTTTGTAGGACACACCAAAACTGTGCCCTTGGTGGAAAGTGACCCACTAGATCTTTGTGTCATGCAATCTAAACTTATCTTCTACTCAATGACAGTGTGAATCAGGCTTTACTCGATTAGTAAACTCCCAACTTGACAGTCCTACCACCTTTTAACAGCAGCAAGCCTCTTTAGGGCACACAACCTGACTTAACTTGTCAGTGGTTTGGAACAAGCGCCACTGCCAATTCCTTCTCTATTGGCTTTCTTTGTTAAAAGCTCCAGTCTTCCTGGAATTGCACCGTAGGTGCAATTGCAAAAGCAGTTTCTGCACGAAGCAAAAATCGAGTTAAAGAATTGAAATTCTTTCGGAACTCGCACAACTTCTTTAGAATGAAAGAAGCAGTGCAGAATGCCAGAATCATTTTGGCGTGCAGTCCTGCCACGATTACCACAAAGTTTCCCCACCATCCTACCCTAATTGCATCACATACACATCTCTATCCCTCCATATGCTTTGTCGCACACGTGTAACAGATCCAAAGATTTCTAGCAAGTATTTTATTGTCCACAAGACTGCTGCGCCAGGTAAAACATACACAAGACGTGGCGTTTTTGTTGTTTTCTTCCCCAGCACTTGCATTGTGGGGGAAAGACTCGCGCCAGTTCCCAAACGCTTTCATTTCTGCTTTCTTCTTTCCTACGACAAGTTACAACTGTTGTAATAAAAGGCGAGAGGCCGGATGCGTTTCAATAGCCATCGGCGCAGTTTTTTCTCCCTCCCTCGCTCGGCGTGACCTGCAGCACGATCGCCAGCTGAAACATAGTTTCCCGAAACTCTCCGAGCTGAACCATCCCATGTTGTGTCAGACCGGCGCAGCGACTAACGTTCTTTTTGTTGTTGTTGTTGTTTTTGCGTCTCGTGCACAACGTCACCACAAAATGTGGCCCTGACATCCCCCCCACACACACGCAGCGCACGCACAAGGGAACCAAGTGACGGAAACCACTATGGCTGAACCGCCGTTGTCAGCACGACTGTCAAACACGGCTTAACCCTTCTACGCATATGCCCGAGTCCCTGAGTCACGAAGCTTCGCGCACTGCGACAATTGTTTGTAAATCATTAGGGGACTTGACAAACAACCCCGACCTCGCGGGTGCGATCGCCCTGACCCGCTCCGACAATTCACGCAACCAAAGAGACGAGAAAAAAAAATATAAAGCTAGAACAGCAGCAGCCGGGGCGTTTCCAAACCGCTCGCTTGGGAAGGCCACGGGTAGAGCCAAGGGGAAGGCTTCATTCGCCCATCTTTGACGTGGTTAGAACCACGGACTGATTAAACGGCCAAGATGGGACGGCTGCATTTGGGGAGACGCCGAGAATAGGTCTTCGGACGATTTGTCAAAAGACACCTCGTTAGCTGTGCCCTATGCGACCCAATTTGCTTAATTCTTCATTTTCTTTTTCGACACAGAAAAATACGTTTAAGATTGGTCGCAGTGAACGACGAAAGTGGTTCATCAAAAGCGTTACCTCTTCCCTCCGCTTGAGCCATCGGCCACAAGGGCTCTCTTCTAGGACTTCGCTTTCATCTTCGGAATCGTCGCCGCTCCCACGCTGCTCGTTGGATTCCTGGGGAATCTTGTCTTTCGCGTCGCCCATAGTCGCGGCAGAAGGCTTCGTGTACACTGTATCAGGCGGAACACATCGAAACAGGGGCCTGCTACCACCAGGACCCGATTACAGGCTGTATGCGATCCCAACGATACTAAAATCGAGTCACACAGTGCGAATACCAACACGACGCGAAGAGCACAACGCGTCCACACGCCATTAAGTACACTTTTTCGGCTGAGTTAGCGTAGGACTACCCTTGCTAATTGGTTGGTGGTAAGAGCTAGACCGCTATAACCTACCTAAAGCATCAGTAAGAAAAAAAAACTGAAGCCTCAATTTCTTTTAAGTCAATAGAACAAACATGAACTCTCACTATAAGGTCAAAGCGTTATTAGGAATGTGTGCGTTTTTTCAATAAAGCTTGATAAATATGCTTAATTTGGACCGATCTGGACATATATAAATCGCAACTTCCGGAGTAACTCGGCTGCTGGCTTACCGTTTCCGCGAACGAAAAAAGTGCGTTGCTAATTTATTGCATAAAATCTAACCTTTCAACTATAATGCGGCGCGGAATCCTCGCGGCCAGAGAACTAGCGTCACATTTTTTTAAGAAGTACGGCATCGACTCTCATTTACGTAAACGTCCTTTTGTTATTAGCATTTACGTCATCTCCGGTATTTTCTATTGCTGCGTTTCGTCGATAGTCGATCTCAGGAGCGCTGCAATCGCTGGCTTTCAACTCCACAAAGCGGGCATAAGCGGGCACGTGTAATGGCGACGTGCGTCCAGTTACAATAAATCCCCGTAAACACTAAAACATTTGAGGAATAGCAAAATCAACCCCGGCGTTCGTCGATTCCCGACTCGCGATGGGTGCCTACTTGTCGGAGCCAGTGACGGAGAAGTTCTCCACCAACGAGGCGGGGAGCCGTATATCGTACGGCGCGTCGTCGATGCAAGGCTGGCGAATGAGCCAAGAGGTAAGACCTCTCTCGAATTGTGTTCATGACGTGCTAGATCTCACAATTGTCTCCGTAAGTCAACGGCGCCATGGGCGTCCGGGAACTGGTAAACCGCGGTCGCGTTGATGAGATACGACTGCCCAACTGAGTTTTGGTCAGCGTTATTGGCGGGCTAGCCGGTCCTGATCAGTGAAATAGCGTGAAATACAGCTACGAGCTAGGGAGTCGCGACCTTTCCATGCATGTTTTATTTGATTTGTGTTTTTATTCTTCGTTCTGTAGATTTTGAATCTTGGCGCATGGCACACCTGAGCGTGACCTAAACACCGCGTTCGCGTTGCGGCAGTTGTTTGAACGCTTAGGCTCCGCCCACGTTGTTGATGTAAACAAACCTGACGACTTTCGTTCGTTCTTGCTTTCAGGATGCCCACAACACGATCTTGAATTACGATCGCGAGACGTCGTTTTTCGCCGTCTACGACGGTCACGGTGGTGAGTATGCCTCCGATCACTCGACGCATAATGTGGAGATCTCACAGTCGCATGCCGGAACGCCTTAACCACTCGATCTTTGATTGCTACTTGCTCGTGTATGCGCAAAGTAAAACGTGCCCCCATGGTGCGCGAGTGTTTGTATTTTGTGATGCATGTTGCTGAGAGATACTTTCCTTGACCAGAATCAGCATTGGGACATTCTTCATTAACAATGCCGTATTGACTCCCAGGTTGCAGGGAGTTGGAGCTATAGGCAGTTATTCGTTGGTTTCTCGAAGTGTAACCACGTGCAAAACTTATAGCGGTGCAAGAAGTAAATTAAACATGTAAACCATCCTAAAGCGAATGATCAAATTTTGTGGCTGCTGCTAAGCATGAATTTATGGTTTGCACAGCTGAAGCTGCATTCTCATGAAAGTTCATTGGAAAAACGCCTCTGTAGATCTTGTTATAACGAAGTAGCATCGAACACGAATACCTTCATTATATCGATATTTGTTAAAAGCATATATTTGTTACACAATGGTATCGGTGAGAAAAATATTTACTTTTGCTCCCGATACTTCGCTATTGGCAGCCAACAGGGCACATTTTGGATTAATGAAGTTCAATTTACAGTTGAAACTTGTATTGCAGCAGCTCTGGATTTCTCATTGGAACACACTCGAAAGACCTTTCTGTAAAGAGATACACTTGACACATTGATGGATTGATGGCACTGAACTCTGAGAATGTGTAGGTCCGCAAAGTTGGCCATTAAAGTGTGCTAACAGTGTTTATATTGTCTTATTGAATGCAGTTTCAGCAAGTAGGCACTATAATTGTGGACAAGAAATGCTGCAAAATGTTTTCCATTAGCATGCTGTATAGAAGTTGGATGGCCTTCTTTCATTTGCTTTCACCATAGAATATAGTTTACAGCATCAGAAGGTAATGCTACCTTTCGCATTCAGCTAGGTGCAAGCAGTTACACAAGTCAGTCTAGACCAGCATGCTCTGGCTGCTTCATGTGCATCCCTTTTTAGTTTACTTCCGTATGAAGGCCTCTCCGAGAAGCCTCCAGTCATTCCGTTCTTTTCAAGATTCATGGGGGACGTGTTGGTCATATCGCAAAGAAATGTTTTTTTAGCTCAGGAGGCCTTCCTAATATGTTTACACAGGGATCTGACCCCGTCATCGTTTGGTAGTTTTAGTATCTGTTAAAAATACATGATAAAGATGTTTTCAAACAAAAAAATAGTTTTGCCCCCTAATGAGTACAGAAACCTGCTGCTCTACTGCTACTCTGTCCATCACTCCTGTATTATAGGTCATTCAGTTTACTTTTGTTTGTATTCTTGTTTACCCATCTGCAGATACCATGCAATGGGTAGACTGTGTAGAAAATGAAGGTAGCTTTTGTTTTCTTGTAGCTGACAAGGCTTGGGCATGTTGGTAATTCATCGTAACACAAGCACAGCGTAAGAGACGGGGACAAGTCTTTGTTGGAAGTCAGCGCCGTGTGTGTTTATGTTGTCCCTGTCTTTTGCACTGTGCTTGTGTTACACTGTCTTGTAGCCTTACAATAATTGATTACAATTCATAAAGTGGCCATGTAAGGGCAATGGCAGCAGTGGTGTGGCAAATGTTGCCGCCTGGTTACTTGGGGGGGGGGGGGGGGCAACTCTTAAATGCCTGGCTGTTGTAATGTAGTATGTGCACAGGTAGTGTCCTCCCAAAAGCCTATGTTCTTGCAGAGGATTGAGAGATTGATGGAACTTAGTATCCCAAAGGAATGCAGAGGCTATGAGAGACGTATTGGCAGGCTCTAGATTAACTGTGCATATTTGATTTGATCTGGTGAATCTTTGATGTGTGCCCAAAGCCCACCTGGTACAAAGGTGTTTCTGCATACTGCCATTAGCGAAATTCAATCACAGAGGCAAGGAATCGAACCCACAACCCTGTGCCCAGCAGCAGAACACCATAGCCACTGAGTAATCGAGGCAGATATGCACTCACAGGAGCTACAAAAGAACTAGAGTAGCCAGTTCAAACCGGCTACACCTGCAATTCATTTCCAACTGGAAGCAGGTACTGAAGTAAAAGGAGTGCTTAGCACCTGTTGCCTTGGTGTGTTTCCTTGCCCCTCGCAGGTGCCGAGGTGGCCAAGTATTGTGCCATGAAATTGCCCGACTTCGTCAAGACATTGTCGTGCTACAAGGAAGGGAACCTCGAGGAAGCGTTACGGGAGGGCTTCCTTCAGTTCGATGCCAGCCTGGTGACTGCCACTGGCCTCAGCGAGCTGAAAGCACTAGCCGGGACGAGTTCCGACGACTCGGGGGAAGCGACTCCAGAAGAGGGTGAGGCAGACATGCTGCATGCCGAAGCCACAATGCCCATTGAAGACCTCCTCGCACGCTACAGCGGCAGAGTGAAGGAAGTTGTATGCGAAGAGAAAGATAGCGGAAAGAAAGGCGAAGGAGACGTTGGCGACGGAAGCAGTGCTATTGACAAACCGGAATCTCAGACAGGGGAGAAGCTCGTCAACGGGGAGAGCTCGCAGGAAGAGCAGTCAGCGCAGAAAGCCGAAGATGAAGGTGAGTCCTCAGCTGCATTTCTGTGTAATGACTGTTAAGCTTTGCTGCATTAATGCTGTCTGCTGGTTGAGTTAGTGCACCTCTGGAGTTAGATTAGTAGCTTTAAAAGGCGGCAGGCAAAAGAAAACAACTGACACAGGTGACACCGCTCACCCTATCCATTCGTCTCCTTTGTTCATGTCCTTTCGCTCTTACTATTTTTCAAGTGTGCAGGCTGAGAATGACTGGTTCTATGTCTGACCACCAATACTTCTGATTCAAGATTCATCCTGAGCTGTTGCAGTCAAACTATTTAAAATTTGTGACAGCACATTATGTAATGAACAGAGGACATGAAAGGAGGTTCCAACGAGGCCTAATTAATGTTTGCGAACAGGCACAAGTGACCCTTGTCATAACGTTTGCTTGTGTTTTTGTTTGATAAATGAAGGTCTAAACACTTTATGCTCTAAAAACATACTGACAAGAGTCAGCGCGCCCTATATAATTTACTGTAATACTTGTCTCCATGAAACAGTTGCGGTTTTGGCAACCAAATGGTGGATGCGTCTGGACGTTATGATACATTGGGTCACTCCATTCCGGCAGTTACTGTGGCTTCCATGCTCGATGGGAGCCAGAAGAGAGGCGCGCAGTGGTCTTGTTTATATCATTACGAGCGGCGTCATCATACCTAGCCTTATTGCTACGTGATGTCGGCAAATTTCGCTTGGTGTCGTGATGCCACAATAATGTCTGTGATTTAAGGTGCAGCATTTTGAGACCAACTTTAGTTTCCAAATTGAGATGTCTTATGTTTCTATCATTCCCAACCTTTATACCTGTTCAGTGTCATCCTTTTGCTCATGAAAAGCATGTGCGAAGGTTTCTCCAACTTCAAAAATATTGGTCAATACTATTTTAACCATTTATGGGCGAGTGCTCTCTACAGACAACACAACAGAAAAAAAAAAATGTTCTTGCGAAGTTTGGCTGATGATTTCGCATTGAGTCTTGCCGTCCGGATTGCATAGTGAGGCCTCCCAGGATTTTATCGTATTTGAGCTATCATATATTGCTTCGCGCACGTCCACACCTTCGGGATCCCGGCCGACGGATAGAGGCGTTGCCGGAGGAAGAGCATCTTCTTGCGCCGTTAATTGACTTTTAGAAATGAATGTTATTTCTCTCTCTTGCCAAGTTTTGGTAATTAGTACGAAGTTGCTGGCCAAATGTCTTCAGCCAACTCTAAATGTCATTTGTTGGATTAGAGCACAAACGAGAAAGATTAGAGCACAGGACGATAAAGAAGTCTGACACGCGAGTATTTTTCTTTTGAAAGCACAGTAAGAGGAGACCGATCGATGCAGTGGTATCGCGCAGGTAAGGTAAAGCAAGTGCAACGTACATCCGTGAGCAAAAGTATACGGACCAGGGGTTGCACGAAAAAGCAGATTTTTTCCTCTACCTATCAACGCAACTTGAAATTGAGGACTGCACTCCAAACTTGGCATTGCGAACTTTTCAGTGTACTAATAAATTCCAGTTTATGCTTGGTAAATACGAAGAAATTCACTTTTTTCGGCGACCCTGTGGTCCGTATACTTTTGCTCACGGGTGTACATCTGGTTTCACATGCGATGAAAACTCTTCTGTATTTGACTGAAGATATAACAAAACAATAGCTTTATCTGGCTACTGATTTCTAAAGCAATGACACATGCTGATAGGAAAAATGCAAGTACATTGAAGTTGTGTCTCAGAAACAGTGATCGTGTCTCACTTTTCTTGATTTCTTTGCGTTCCTGTCATGCAGTCAAAGGTGGAGGTTCATGCGACGCCGAGGCAGGGAGCTCGGCATCGCCATCAGGGTCTGCAGGTGCAGGCGACGAGCAGCCGCCCGAGTCCGGGAGGAGGTCGTCGCGTCGGAACAACTGGAAGCCCTACATGGCACTGGTCGCTGACCAGGACGCGTCTTCCGATTCCTCGGAGAGTGGTGAGGAGGAGGAAGAGTCCGAGGAGGAGGATGAGGAAGAAGCTGAGGAGGAGGAAGAGGAAGGAGAGGAGGAAGCAGACGGGGAGGAGGAAGAGTGAGTCGCTCATGCTCAACCTTTTTTGTGGGCGGATGTACTGCAGGAGGAAGCTTTGTGGCACTGGGTGGTCCTAGAGTTACTGCGCAGTCAAACCTCGATATAACAAATTATTGGATATAATGAAGTAAACATAAAATTCACTGATTCCTTGTTTCCTTGTTTGTTTGTTTTTTGCCAATATCAGCTTGTAGACTTATAGCAAACTACTGGTAAAACGAAGGTATTTTCATGTCAGATGTAACTTCATTATAATGAGGTTCGACTGCACGTGCTCCCAGAGAAAGCAGAGTTGCACTTTTGTTTTCTATTCACTGCTTGCACTTCCATTCGAAGAGCACTGTCACGTAGTTCAAGCTGCAACCATGCAGCATGGGAAAGCTGCCACTGCCACAGTTTGGCACCTTCATTGATGACTAATGCCTGGACAACTGCTTTCGAAATTGGACTGTCTTGTTAATTATCTCTTTTTTTTTTTTGTATTGCACCTTACCTGGTACTTCTAAACATGCTTTCAAGCATTCTTGAATCATGTTACCACTGCAAAATGAGACTGGACACAGAGAGCAATGAACTGGACCACATAACAGCATTACTTACAGTGCTTCAAAGCATGTTTAGCTGCATAATTGAAAAAGAATAGGAGAGCATGCACAGTAAGAAAGAAAAGGCGCTGAAGGTAGTTTTATGACACATCTTGTAGCTGTTTGTGATTCAATATATCCATGAATATTGCTAAATAAGTGTTGCATGTTTGATATAAAGCATAATTGCTTTGCCTGGGTTGTAATCAAGTACACTGTGAGCTTCATAAATACATAAAGAGGGTCACCAGCGCACTATCTTGCCGAGTTATATGCCAAACGCCTGGATAACTTTTTCACACTGGGAAGAGTGTGTTCGTGGATTTTTATTGTCCGGCTATTGTCCTATGAAAAAGTGAAAGCTGTTGCTGAGAGCCATAGACCTTCAGTACATGAGATTTCCCTGAACTAGCGTGTTCCAGCCATGAGCCTGGGTAGGCGTACATGAAGAATAGCAGCTTTAGTAGCCCAACAGAGGTGCACTGCACGACTGTGTTACTTTACTGGGTTCTTGCCATGTCTTCCTTCCTGTGTTATTTCATTGAACCGGTCTCTCTTGTGTGTACTGGCCCTTTGAACACCCCAACAAGCCTTGCCTCATTTTTCATCTTCTGTGTAGGGCCTGTGGCGGCTGGAACGAGCGACTGAAGCGTAGGCTTAGCCAACTGAACACACTGCCAACTGGTGACACTGAAACGGTGAGTCCCACTTCAGATCCCCTTTGCACTTAGCTAATTCTTTGTGAAATGCACCGGCACATCATCGATCTAAAGTGTGCCCAAGAGCATGCTCGAGGAAAAGCAGAGAATTGCGTATTCGCTAGTATTTTTCACTAGTATTTCTCAACGGAAGTGTGTCAGCAAAGTTTCTCGGTGATTCCTGCGATGGGTACCTGCTTGGGGAAAGCTGCTCTACTTCATTGCCTTTGAGTAGGTGCTCAGTGTTCCCGATTACAATGTTTGTAGCTCGGGAATCACCAGAGGCTGTATCAAAAAACATGAAATAGCATATTTAGGTCAAAAGTCGGGCGCTGCCCTCTACATGTCACAATTGAGGAGGATGATGGAATTTATAAAAGTTTCTTGGGAATGTTGGGGCTCAGATATCATTTTTATTGTATAGAAGATAACGTATCTATACTTAGTTATACCCGTGCCACACGGGCACAGAAAATGGCATTAACTTCCTAATGCTTTAAGATTTGATGTCGTTTGCGTGGTGCCACATGGGGAAATCAAATGGCATTCGCCTTAATGCCATTTGTCACCGAAGGCATTTGCCAGAACTCATTCGACTGAGAAATGCGTACTCTCGACGCCATACCTTGCTTAGTGCAGTATAATTGAAGTATTTGAAACAGTCTCTACCATGTAAAAAATAATTTATTCATAACTTTCAACTACAATGCTCCTGCAAGGAGTTGTACTTAAACTTTCTCAGGTTAGCGTTGGAACGGGCTTCGAAGGGCCAAGCGCCATTTTGATTTTGGGCTTCGGATTTGACTTGCAATGGCCTAGGTTGCTATGGTCGGTTGCAATATTGCAAATGACAGCAACAAACTAAAGCTAGCGACACCATAGTATGCTTATTCCGACATTTCACTAGCCTCGAAGGCAGATTAAACTTGCAAATGCATCTTTATCTTTCTATTATCGCCCTAAAATTGCTCACGTCAGAAGACACTGTTATCGACATCATTGGGTCAAATGTCATTAAATTTGGACGTGTGGCAGCTTCACCGAAAGAAAAAAAATGTCATTCAGAAACTTGGGGCCTTAACAACTGAAGGCCATTTTTTGTGCCTGTGTGGCACGGATATTATTCTATAGGAGATAACGTATCTATACTTAGTTTCATACATGGCAGACAATGCTGCAAAGGCTACACAGAATTCTCTCGCAGCTCACATTTGGGACCAAAACAGTGCGTCATATATGAAAGAACAATATAGGCATGCGCCATGTAATTAGATTTAAAATTAAGTCTCATACATTTATGCCCCAAAATATAGCGAACTTGTTACATGAAACGCATTGGAGATCTAAACCTAATTACCACAGAACAAACGGAGTGACATGTTTTGGTGACTAGCGGCCATAGTGCACTACTATGCACCCTCTACTCAACATAGTTCAGCACATACTGTAAGCACAAAAGTGCAGAAAATATGCAATTTGAGGTAAAGTTGGGTCCACTAATGGCAGTTGTAATATATATGAGGCAGTTATTCTGTAGAAAGCATAGCAGGTCAAAAGCAACTGCACTGCAAAGTGCACAGAAAGAGACTTCTATGACCACACTGCTTGTGCAGTCTTAGTATAGTAAGAAGACTAGCTACAAGAACAACACTTAGGAGTAGAAGGAGGGTCATTGCCTTCTGTTTACAGCTTCATAGCGCATTTCAATTTCCTGTTGTGCGTAGGAGTGAGACCAGCTCTGAACATTATGTGTTGCTTAGCTCACTCACACATCTTTTCTCTTCACAGGCTGGCTACGACAGTGGCTGCACAGCCGTGGTTGGTCTCGTTCGAGGGCATCACCTCGTAGTGGCAAATGCGGGCGACTCGCGCTGCGTTGTCTGTCGCTCTGGCCAGGCTCTGGACATGTCGCTTGACCACAAGCCAGAAGATACTGCGGAGTACAACCGCATCCGCAATGCTGGCGGTCGTGTCACAAAGGAAGGGCGTGTCAATGGTGGCCTCAACCTCTCTCGAGCCATAGGTCAGTATGCCGCAAAGTGTTTGCTAACTGCATTGATCAGTCACAGAGTACGAATTTATATTAATCAGTGATTTGAACCATGCATTATTGTTATCCAGGAGTAAACAGACTGGATAAAGATAGAACACTGGACAAAGGTCTCAATCAGAGATACAGTATAGACCACTTATAACGTAACCGTTTATAGTGCTGAACTAGCTACAACGCCGCCTTTTCCGACTCCCGTTTACCCTCCCATAGAACTCCATGCATATGCATACCGCTTACAGTGCAGCTGCGTGAGACAAAATACCGGTTATAATGGGGCTTCCGCGGGAAAATCTCGCCGACAAGGGCGGCAGCGAGCACGCTTCTCTACAAGGTGTGTGCTGTCGGCCGGCGTATGCATTATTCAATGCAATCAAACTTTCGTTAATTCGGACTTATTTGGCCGCACATCGGTTAATTCGGACTACTTTCGGGGCTCGGTGAGTGAGGGGTGCGCAAATGTGCGACGTAAAAGAGCAAGAACAGCGCTAGCGTCCAACCGAAATGAAGCGGCGGAGTCCGCATCGCCACAGCCATCAGTTGAAATCGTATGTGAATGACAGCAACGCCGGAACGCTTCGAGCCTATTTGTGTCTTAATTTAAAGCCTGTATTCTTGCGTTTACCGCCGCGCATCACACCGCATTAACCACGGGCTTTCGTAACTGTGTAGTCGTCATCCACGATCACGTCGATAGCGGCCGTGGTTTTCTCCGCAGCAGTTGCGGCGAAAAGTAGTTTAGTTTCTATTCAGTACGCGCGTCGGCCGCATGCCTAAAGAACTGCGTAGTCGCCATCGATGATCACATAGATCGCGACCGCGGTTTCGACTGCAGTTGTTGCAGCGAATGGTAGTTAATTCGTCCGGACTCGGTGCGTGCGTCAGGGGCGTGCCTTCAGCACCGCAAAGTCTGCCGCTGCTGCTAAACGAGCTGCCTGAGCAGAGGCTCAGCGCCGCCGCCGAGAGCACCCTGTCCTTCAGAATCAATTTCTTTGCCATAATGTATCACGAATTCAAAACACCTAAACAACTGCATTAGGAAGTATCGTAATTGGTGAATTCTTTCCTTTCAAAGTCAGCATCTTGCGTTTCCTTGAAATAGCCGTGGAGGTCACAGCACCACGAGCCCAAGAACTCTGAGATGAAGGCGATAGTATGAGATTGCAAAAAAACAAAGAGAAGCATTACAACGAGCGATATGACTGTAGGACGAGGGTAGGCGCTTCATTCAATGACATGACCGCATGAAAATCTCGCCTGAAGAGCCAACCAAAACAAGCGCGAGCAAAAGCTGATGCGAGCAGACAATGTGTACAGTAGAACCTCGTTCATACGTTTTCAAAAAATATGCGACAAATAAACATACGATCCGGGAAAACGTACGATCCGAATCCAGTAAAAATTGAAGCTGACAAGCCCATATTGAGGTGCAAAGGCAGAAAACATTTATTTCTTGCAAAACATAGTTAGTCGAATCTCGTTAATTTGAACTGACGCTGTGGTCCCGTCAAAGTTATGTGTATTCCAATGGGCGAGAACGCTCGGTAATTCGAATGCAAAAGCATTTGCAATGGTTAATTCGAATATAACCGCGCATCGACAATGCTCTCAGCAGCACGCCAAATCACGTGGAGGCGCCTCCGACTGGCAATGCTCCGACACCGCCCTAAAGCAAAGCTTAGGAGAGACCCCTCAACGCCGCGCGGAGATAGAAAAGAATACTGCAGCGAAAATTTCCTCTCTCAAATGGTAAGGTCGCTGTTTCAGCGTCGCGCCGGAACACGCGTGTACGCGCCGACGTCTCGGCCAACGCAGCGGCTTCAGCGCAGAGGGAAGCAACGCGGAGGCCCAGTCCGGCCAACGAAACTGCCCACGCCGGCCAACGCTCACTTCAACGGCAGAAAACGAAACTTAAGGGAGCGGGTTAAGCCGGCGGGCGCGCACGGAGAGTAGAAGGTGAGGGAGCTACAAGGGAGGGCGAGGGGAGCCACCGAAGCGACGGGGTTGCCGAGGCCAAATGCGCTTCCCTGCCGCCCTCCTCCCTCACCTTCGACGCGGTTTCCGCGCCCGCGCGTCACCGTGCCGGCGCGGCCCGCTCCCTGAAGTTTCGTTCACTGCCGTTATCAGGGATGCGAGAGAGAGAGAGATTGTGGTTGGGAAGAGGAAGAGGTGCTATCGCGATGTGAGCGTTGGCCGGCGTGGGCAGTTCCGTGGCCCTCCCTCGCTATGTGCTTGCGCGCCGCGATATTTCACGACTCGCACCGTTCGTACGTAGCGCTATGGTGCACAAATACGTCAAAAATAAGTCCTTCCTTTAATTCGAACATATCTTCAGGCCTCTTCGAGTTCGAATTATCGAGATTCGATTGTATTTTCTGCTGGTGCGTCACACCCTTGGACAGGAACAACTCCTTTTGCGCACATTGCAGACCCTTGTCCGCATTTTCGTTCTGTTTCGTGCGAAAGAAGCTTTCTAAGGTTTCCAGGCCAGCAAGGGCTTCGGCGAAAGTAGCCGGTGGGCGCAAGCCTTCGTTCTCGCCGCCGTCTTCAGGCGCCTCGTCTGCCACCACCTCTGCTACGATCTCGGCAAGTCGTATCGCCGCGCGCGGCGTCCGCCTGTTTTCGCCTTAGTAGTTCGCGTTGAAGCAAGGGGCGAGGTAGCGCAAACGCTTGCCGCGCTTGGTCGCGGAGGGGGGGTTGAGCACTGCAGAGAAGCCGCGCGGCGGCTGTCTGCCACTTAGCACTTCACAAACACATGAGAGTGGTCTTTTTGCACACCTGAATGATAATTTTTCGCTGCAGAACGTATCATACGACCGCAGTTTGCCGTGATGTTGAACGTTGCTGCCGAATAATCGTATTTTCTGGGAATGTATTAACCGGAATGTAATAACACATTCCTCTATGGGGTTATATTTATTTTTCGCAATTGCGAACGTAGAAGCCGGGAAATCGTATTATGCGGGAACGTATCAGCGAGGTTCTACTGTACTATGAAACAAGTGGTCCGGCTGACACTGGACATGAGTACAAAAATAGTGGTCGCGCGGGTCCACATGACACCAGTTTTCCACGCGTACATCGCTGAAAGGGGCAGCTCTCATTGGTCTCCTTCGCTTGCAGCTCGTTTGCCGCCGCAGCGCACCACAATCTGAATTGGTCCAGGACCAATCCCTCCCACGGCACGCAAAACCTGCCTCGCTGCAGCCTTTGTGGCGCACGTTTTTCGGCTAGTGTGGCCGGCCCTTGGCACATTGTTCGTGGGTCGATGGAATGTCATTTAATCTAGTACACTTTAATATAAAGCTACGAGTTTCAGAAGTACCAGTTTGCAGTCGTACTATCCAATTTCAGGTGAAAACGCGATCGTATCAACCGTATGAAAATACTTTTCCCCTATGCGGTGTTGGCCAGGAAAAGAAAAAAAAACTTATTATCCCAAAAAACGTATTACGCAGAATCGTATAAACGCGATTCCACTGTAACTTGCCTGACCAGACCAGGCGTATCGGGGCGACTGTGTCAGCAACCAGGAGGGATCGGTTTTCCTCTATCTTTTCGCTCACCACCTCATGTGTCGGCATGTTGCTTTGTGCCGTCCATGTGGCCTGGGGTTCACATTATTGTGGCTTTGGTTTTGTGCTGCTGTAGAAGTTTCTCATGCTTCGGCTTAATAGGCTAGGCTTTCTTTTTTAATTAATTGTAAAGCTTCTTTCTTTTTCTTGCCAGGTGACCATGCATACAAGCGAAACAAAGATCTTGAGCTGCGGGATCAGATGATCACCGCACTGCCTGATGTCAAGACCCTCGACATCGATCCTGCCACAGATGATTTTATGGTCTTGGCCTGCGATGGCATCTGGTGAGGGTTTCACGAAGGTGTAGGCTCGTAAAATCTCTTCTGCACTACAGTTGAGCCACCGGCAAAAAACCTGTGAAAGACGAGAACTTGTGATAAAGTGTTAACTCTTCCTTTTGTTATTAAGCTGCGAAATCACTGTAGCAACTGCTAGAACTGAAGACACATCGGTGTAGTAAAACTGATCCTTGTTCTTGCTGTCGCAGTGGTAAGCACAGAGTTTAAGGGGAGAGGCGGGTCAAAAAACGTTGATTTTCATTAAAGAAATAGGTTTTGTGTTTTTAGTTGTTTCAGCAACACTGATCTCTCCTTTTTCACATATGAAGAAATCAGAGCCAGAAATGATCGGGAAAAGTATATAAACTGGGTTAAAGCACTCGAGGTGGCAAGAAAAGGCACAGATATGAAACATTTTCAAGCGTGCGATGCGTCAAACCACGGTGTCGCACGTCATTGGGCTCGTGCAAGGTTAACTTTCAATCGCATTTTTCTCAACTTCAGATTTTGAACAAAACAAGGCGTTTGTGTACAACATTTTATGTACTTATTGTGGTAATTTTTAGGATATGTAAAATGCACTTATCTAGGATTTAATGCAATCACTTTTTTTAAGGATGAAAATTTTTAATGTACTCGGGCACCAGCCACTGAATATGAAGCACCAGATACGAAATTCTCTTAAAATGTTGCCTGTAAAGGGAATCACATTATCTTGCTTATTGGCACTCAGTGGAGTGTTAGGGATAAGAAAAATAATTTTGCACTGCTCTATCATGCTAACTGCTAAGTCCAGCAGCTGCACAAACATGCACTGCTTCTCACTTATGCATGGCACTTAGGACATGAAAGCATCGAGATATCCTAAAACTAAAAGTAGATTTCGAATGAAGAGATCAAGCTCTATAAGTGGTAGAATTTTCATTCGCCCAGCATCATTATTTAAAAAGAAATGTTTCTGAGGAGCATCTCCCCTTAAAGACTTAACGTGGAGGTATGTACAGCCAAAGCTCATTATATGTTATTCTCGCAACACAGCAAGAAAATGTTTTGAGTTTGTCTCATTTATCGCACTATGAGAGACACTGTAGTAGAGGGCTCCTGATTTATGTCGACCAACTGGGTTAATAA